>NW_027008409.1:0-101271 GCF_036934945.1 Oncorhynchus masou masou | reverse complement strand
CCAATAAATACTTTTACTCAATAAATGATATTTTTCAAAAACGTATAACAATAATCTGTATATATTTTTTGGGGGGTGGTGACCCCACTGCAGTTCCACCATGACCCCACTAGGGGTTGCAACCCTGACTTTGAATACCACTGGGTTGGAGGGGAGGTTCATTAGCTACAGTGCCAATGTAACCGATCATATAACCCAAACACTGTCACAAAGGCTAAGTCTGAGAGAGACAGCCTCTGTTGCCTCATCAGACAGGGGGTAATTGAGCTTTAATTTCCTGACCTCACCCATTGCTCTTAGTTACTCTAGTTAGATTTTTACTAAGGGTGAATGAATTCAGAACTGTTCTAGGATTCCGTGCCTCGGTTGTTCCTCGGCTGAATAGGTGACCTTTGTCGTTCCATAACCTGGCACTTTTATAGAGACATTCCTCTCTCTGTCTACAAGCCAGACAGGCCAGCATTGGAGCCGGGGCCGGAGCTGAGGGTTGAGGCCTGGGTTGGGGTGGCATTGGAGCCGGGGCCGGAGCTGAGGGTTGAGGCCTGGGTTGGGGTGGCATTGGAGCCGGGGCCGGAGCTGAGGGTTGAGGCCTGGGTTGGGGTGGCATTGGAGCCGGGGGGCGGAGCTGAGGGTTGAGGCCTGGGTTGGGGTGGCATTGGAGCCGGGGACGGAGCTGAGGGTTGAGGCCTGGGTTGGGGTGGCATTGGAGCCGGGGCCGGAGCTGAGGGTTGAGGCCTGGGTTGGGGTGGCATTGGAGCCGGGGACGGAGCTGAGGGTTGAGGTCTGGGTTGGGGTGGCATTGGAGCCGGGGCCGGAGCTGAGGGTTGAGGCCTGGGTTGGGGTGGCATTGGAGCCGGGGACGGAGCTGAGGGTTGAGGCCTGGGTTGGGGTGGCATTGGAGCCGGGGCCGGAGCTGAGGGTTGAGGCCTGGGTTGGGGTGGCATTGGAGCCGGGGCCGGAGCTGAGGGTTGAGGCCTGGGTTGGGGTGGCATTGGAGCCGGGGACGGAGCTGAGGGTTGAGGCCTGGGTTGGGGTGTGTCGTGGAAATTTCCTCTATTTACCAAATCATGAGCGCAAACCACACACAAGTCAGAGTTAGTTATCAAAGTCCATCTTTAATTATATGAGCTCTATCACAATCCTGTGACTCTCAGATCAATTCAGTGTCTATCAATTAATTCTCTGAGAGCCCCTTCCACCTTGCAATAGCATTTTGACTTTCAACAGTTCAGTATCTCTAATGAAAAGTTGAGAGTCCCCACATAATGGCAAATGGTATCCTTTATAGCGAAGATACACAGGATAAGACAGCATCGGCATAATTCATTGTTCAGCTTTGTCTCCTTTCTCAAACCCTAGAACCATAAACCAATCCTCCATATCAACAGGCATATATCAAATTGTCATTTAGATACAACCAATTCTAAATACAACCAATCCTGGACAAACTCACGGAGAGGAGAATGATTGCTATAGGTTAAGATAGGGACAACATTAGAGGGAGCATAGAATGATTCCAGACACTGCCATCCTCCTTTCCCCGATGGGAAAAGTAGGGAGTGACTGGCACACAAACACAGTGGAGCAAAAGATATGTTTACACATGATGACACTTTGACCTCTCCCCTCTCTGCAGCCCATGCAACTTAGTCTTGACATAGAACAGATACTGCAACTCTGCCACAGTATTATACAAAAATAACATTCTTGATGAGAAGTAACTTACAAACATATGATGAATATAAAACATCTTACCTATGTTACCAACAAATTCTGATTATTCCACAACAGGTGGCATTGGCCCACTGCTCTTTACTGGAATCCATCCATAATGACCAACAGGCAGTGGATGTCCCCTGATGGCCCCAATGTCTCTGTCTGGATTCTGGAACCTGGCCCCAATAACTAAGGGGCAGTGGCTTCTTATGGCGCCAAGTCTCACAGGGCTCTCAGTGCCCACTGGAGAGTATGGGTGGAATTGGGACCAAGTCTCACAGGGCTCTCAGTGCCCACGGGAGAGTATGGATGGAATTGGGACCAAGTCTCACAGGGCTCTCAGTGCCCACGGGAGAGTATGGATGGAATTGGGACCAAGTCTCACAGGGCTCTCAGTGCCCACGGGAGAGTATGGATGGAATTGGGACCAAGTCTCACAGGGCTCTCAGTGCCCACTGGAGAGTATGGATGGAATTGGGACCAAGTCTCACAGGGCTCTCAGTGCCCACTGGAGAGTATGGGTGGAATTGGGACCAAGTCTCACAGGGCTCTCAGTGCCCACTGGAGAGTATGGGTGGAATTGGGACCAAGTCTCCCAGGGCTCTCAGTGCCCACTGGAGAGTATGGGTGGAATTGGGACCAAGTCTCACAGGGCTCTCAGTGCCCACTGGAGAGTATGGGTGGAATTGGGACCAAGTCTCACAGGGCTCTCAGTGCCCACTGGAGAGTATGGGTGGAATTGGGACCAAGTCTCCCAGGGCTCTCAGTGCCCACTGGAGAGTATGGGTGGAATTGGGACCAAGTCTCACAGGGCTCTCAGTGCCCACTGGAGAGTATGGGTGGAATTGGGACCAAGTCTCACAGGGCTCTCAGTGCCCACTGGAGAGTATGGGTGGAATTGGGACCAAGTCTCCCAGGGCTCTCAGTGCCCACTGGAGAGTATGGGTGGAATTGGGACCAAGTCTCACAGGGCTCTCAGTGCCCACTGGAGAGTATGGGTGGAATTGGGACCAAGTCTCACAGGGCTCTCAGTGCCCACTGGAGAGTATGGGTGGAATTGGGACCAAGTCTCACAGGGCTCTCAGTGCCCACTGGAGAGTATGGGCCTCAGATAGCTTCTCCATGACACCATCTGCCAGTAGGGACCTGACAAGGACACCCTGGAGAAAAAATTGGCCCACTGCTCTTTACTGAGAGCATAATGACCAACAGGCAGTGGATGTCCCCTGATGGCCCCAATGTCTCTGTCTGGATTCTGGAACCTGGCCCCAATAACTAAGGGGCAGTGGCTTCTTATGGCGCCAAGTCTCACAGGGCTCTCAGTGCCCACTGGAGAGTATGGGTGGAATTGGGACAGACTCCTCAACTCTCCAAACCCTGCTCAGCTGCTTTCTGACAGTGGGCAATTCTACCATAGTTTTGTCCTATTCTGTTGCCTTCCATCCATAAATCAGTCAAGCCATTCATCCATCTATCCATCAACCCCTCTGTTCCTTAGCTGTGCTGTTGGCTATGTGATTTAGACAGTCAGCCAGGGGGAGACTGTGTGATTTAGACAGTCAGCCAGGGGGAGACTGTGTGATTTAGACAGTCAGCCAGGGGGAGACTGTGTGATTTAGACAGTCAGGGGGAGACGGTGTGATTTAGACAGTCAGGGGGAGACTGTGTGATTTAGACAGTCAGGGGAGACTGTGTGATTTAGACAGTCAGGGGAGACTGTGTGATTTAGACAGTCAGGGGAGACTGTTCTGATTTAGACAGTCAGGGGGAGACTGTGTGATTTAGACAGTCAGGGGGAGACTGTGTGATTTAGACAGTCAGGGGAGACTGTTCTGATTTAGACAGTCAGGGGAGACTGTGTGATTTAGACAGTCAGGGGGAGACTGTGTGATTTAGACAGTCAGGGGAGACTGTTCTGATTTAGACAGTCAGGGGGAGACTGTGTGATTTAGACAGTCAGGGGGAGACTGTGTGATTTAGACAGTCAGGGAGACTGTTCTGATTTAGACAGTCAGGGGAGACTGTGTGATTTAGACAGTCAGGGGAGACTGTGTGATTTAGACAGTCAGGGGAGACTGTTCTGATTTAGACAGTCAGGGGGAGACTGTGTGATTTAGACAGTCAGGGGGAGACTCTGTGATTTAGACAGTCAGGCGGAGACTGTGTGATTTAGACAGTTAGGGGGAGACTGTGTGATTTAGACAGTCAGGGGGAGACTGTGTGATTTAGACAGTCAGGGGGAGACTCTGTGATTTAGACAGTCAGGCGGAGACTGTGTGATTTAGACAGTTAGGGGGAGACTGTGTGATTTAGACAGTCAGGGGGAGACTGTGTGATTTAGACAGTCAGGGGAGACTGTGTGATTTAGACAGTCAGGGGAGACTGTGTGATTTAGACAGTCAGGGGGAGACTGTGTGATTTAGACAGTTAGGGGGAGACTGTGTGATTTAGACAGTTAGGGGGAGACTGTGTGATTTAGACAGTCAGGGGGAGACTGTGTGATTTAGACAGTCAGGGGAGACTGTTCTGATTTAGACAGTCAGGGGGAGACTGTGTGATTTAGACAGTCAGGGGAGACTCTGTGATTTAGACAGTCAGGGAGACTGTGTGATTTAGACAGTCAGGGGAGACTGTGTGATTTAGACAGTCAGGGGAGACTGTGTGATTTAGACAGTCAGGGGAGACTGTGTGATTTAGACAGTCAGGGGAGACTGTGTGATTTAGACAGTCAGGGGGAGACTGTGTGATTTAGACAGTTAGGGGGAGACTGTGTGATTTAGACAGTTAGGGGGAGACTGTGTGATTTAGACAGTTAGGGGGAGACTGTGTGATTTAGAGAGTCAGGGGGAGACTGTGTGATTTAGAGAGTCAGGGGGAGACTGTGTGATTTAGAGAGTCAGGGGGAGACTGTGTGATTTAGACAGTCAGGGGGAGACTGTGTGATTTAGACAGTCAGGGGGAGACTGTGTGATTTAGGCAGTTAGGGGGAGACTGTGTGATTTAGACAGTTAGGGGGAGACTGTGTGATTTAGACAGTTAGGGGGAGACTGTGTGATTTAGAGAGTCAGGGGGAGACTGTGTGATTTAGAGAGTCAGGGGGAGACTGTGTGATTTAGACAGTCAGGGGGAGACTGTGTGATTTAGACAGTCAGGGAGAGACTGTGTGATTTAGACAGTCAGGGGGAGACTGTGTGATTTAGACAGTCAGGGAGAGACTGTGTGATTTAGACAGTCAGGGGGAGACTGTGTGATTTAGACAGTCAGGGGGATTGTGGTATTGGCAGAGAGGAAGTAAACAGCGTTCCCGATCCACCATGATGTGATCACATTAAACAACAATGTGTTACTGTGAAACAGATGTATCTTGTTCTCAGGCTGTTTACACTTCAGAGAGGAATGTGTCTGTTGTTAGAATGCACTTAAGATCACACAGTAAAAAATATTAAAGTTTGTGTGTGAAATTCAATATACACTCTGGATAGCTTTCCTTGACCCAAGCCAGAAGCAACCTTTAATCGCTTCCAAATAAACAATTCAACTTTTTTTAAATACATGACCTGGTTTATCAGTGCTCTGAGGGCGTGGGGGTTTTACAGTACAGAGATGCCCTGGTGTATCAGTGCTCTGAGGGGGTGGGGGTTTTACAGTACAGAGATGCCCTGGTTTATCAGTGCTCTGAGGGGGTGGGGGTTTTACAGTACAGAGATGCCCTGGTTTATCAGTGCTCTGAGGGCGTGGGGGTTTTACAGTACAGAGACAGTCAGTCAGGCAGTGAGACAGTTAGCCAACCAGACAGACAGTCAGTCAGGCACTGAGACAGTTAACCAACCAGACAGTCAGTCAGGCAGTGAAACGGTTAGCCAGCCAGTCAGGCAGTGAGACGGTTAACCAACCAGACAGTCAGTCAGGCAGTGAGACAGTTAGCCAACCAGACAGTCAGTCACTGTCAGCCAGTCAGACACTGAGACGGTTAACCAACCAGCCAGTCAGGCAGTGAGACAGTTAACCAACCAGACAGTCAGTCAGGCAGTGAGACAGTTAACCAACCAGCCAGTCAGGCAGTGAGACAGTTAACCAACCAGCCAGTCAGGCAGTGAGACAGTTAACCAACCAGACAGTCAGTCAGGCAGTGAGACAGTTAACCAACCAGCCAGTCAGTCAGTGAGACAGTTAACCAACCAGCCAGTCAGGCAGTGAGACAGTTAACCAACCAGCCAGTCAGGCAGTGAGACAGTTAACCAACCAGACAGTCAGTCAGGCAGTGAGACAGTTAACCAACCAGCCAGTCAGTCAGTGAGACAGTGACGTACTCCAGTATGGGCCTCAGCATGCAGCTCTGTTTCTCTCTCTGACTGATGTGAGTGATGTGAGGCTGGTGTGCAGAGTGATTAAATCACATAGTAAATCATCAGCCTCTAATGTAATGAAGGTCTCAGATGCAATCTCTCACTCTCACATTCTCTTGTTCTCTTTCTCTCTCTCGTGCCCCCTCTCCCTCTTTTTCTCTGTCTCTCTCTTTCCTCTCGGTCTCTCTCTGAGGGTGGTCTCAGTCTACAGTACAGTCATCTTTTAGTCCATCAGAGTTTGATTATGAATAGCAGAGGCATTTGAAAATCTCATTCTGTTGTTAGAGTCCATGGAGGATGTTGCTGAGAACACGTACACATTACATCACATGACACGAAGACACTGGAGAAAGTGTGAGACTGTCTCTGAGCGTGCTTACTTCCACTGGACTCCATGAGGTTGAGCATATGAGATGTATGGTGTTAAACAGGACTAATGCAGCTACGCTCGTCCTATCACAGACCTGCTAGGATCATCCCTCCTTCATTAAAGGCAGAAGAGAAGACGTAAAGGAGCTTCTTTTCTCTTCCTGTCTGTTGACCTCTTCTCCTCCCGATCAGCTCTGCTTCATTAGACAGCTTCAGCTGGAAGAGAATGTGCATCACACACGCAGAAGGAGAGGGTGGTGATGTGTCTCCCCGACGGGTTCATTCATACCGTGGCGTGGAGCTCCATGCACGGACATGTGTAGAAACCATGGCTGTGTGAAAGATGTGCTCATCCCAAATCTCCATTCTGGGGTCAACAGCTGAGTTACAGTAATTCTGTGAATAATGAGAAATGATATAATAGTTACCGGGATAGGAAACCTACACGTTATTAACCTGCAACTCATATTAACTTGCAAATCATGCAGAAACAAACCCTATGAATGCTAATTGATGTAATGGTTACCAGGAAAGGAAGCCTAGTGTATCTGTTAAGCTGCTTGTCATGCTGAAACAAAACATAATGACTTCTATCATGGTGTTGTCTAACACATCATCCCAACACAATTTAGATGATTGTGAGGTCGAGTTGGTCTCTGACACAGGAGGTTGGTGGCACCTTAATTGGGGAGGACAGGCTCGTGGTAATGGCTGGACCGGAATCAGTAGAATGGTATCAAATACATAAGACACATGGTTTCCATGGTTTCCAAGTGTTTGATGACATTCCATTCGCTCCGTTCCAGCCATTATTATGAGCCATCCTCCCCTCAGCAGCCTCCAATGGGCTCTGAATATCCTCATGGATAATAAAAGTCGACTTCTCCCTTCTTTTCTCCTCTCCTTTCTTCTCTTCTCCTCTCTTCTTTCTCCTCTCTTCTCCTTTCTTCTCTTCTCCTCTCTTCTGTCTCCTCTCTTCTCCTCTCTTCTGTCTCTTCTGTCTCCTCTCTTCTCCTCTCTTCTCCTCTCTTCTCCTCTCTTCTGTCTCTTCTCTTCTCCTCTCTTCTGTCTCCTCTCTTCTCCTCTCTTCCCTCTCCTGTCCTGTCCTGTAGCTGTCAGAGTGTAAGGAGCGTATGTTGGAGCTCGAGAAGGCCTTGGAGGATCCAAGACAGGAGAACAGGGCCAGAGAGCTGGAGGGGAACGACCCATCTCCTGTTGAACTCATCCAGAAGATAGAACAGGTAAAGCCTACAGTACTGAAGCTGCTTTACAGTCCTGCAGGCAGATTTCAGAACAGTGGGAAGATCTGAGTCTAAACGGTCAGTGTATCTGAAGGAGACTAGGAACACAAACTATGCCACTTTTCTTGAGGGAAGGTGAAGTCATCAATCAAGATTACCACCAATTAATCATCTCCTGTCGTTATAATTGATTGAGGTTGAAGCTGTCTCGTGTGTGTGTGTGTGTGTGTGTGTGTGTGTGTGTGTGTGTGTGTGTGTGTGTGTGTGTGTGTGTGTGTGTGTGTGTGTGTGTGTGTGTGTGTGTGTGTGTGTGTGTGTGTGTGTGTGTGTGTGTGTGTGTGTGTGTGTGTGTGTGTGTGTGTGTGCAGCTGGAGGTTGGCTTGGCGGAGCGGGAAGAGCTGCTCCTGGAGAAGGACTTGGTGTTTGAGCAGGTGACCCGGCTTTCTCAGCGAATCAGAGCTAAGGCAGAGAACGGCAAGCAGGACACACTGCAGCTAGCCAAGAAGGTACACACACACACACACACACACACACACACAAAGGAAGCAGCCAAGAAGGCATCTACTGCCAAACTCATCCATTCCCACACTCACAGTCGGGGTAGAGGATCTTGGAGCGTGGTGGCTCCATGTGCCTGGTGCAGCCTAGCAGACTGACTGCCCTCTCACCCCGGCTCCCTGCAGGGCCCAGCCCAGTGTCTCCTGGATGAAGTATCACCTGCCCACCAGGCCAAGGCTGTTAGTTATCTCAATGAGTCAATGAGTCATGTTATACACACACAGCCTCACAAAGACACACGCTCCGCTCCCTAACACACACCCAGCCAATGAACCATGTTACACACACAGCCTCACAAAGACACACGCTCCCTAACACACACCCAGCCAATGAACCATGTTACACACACAGCCTCACAAAGACACACGCTCCCTAACACACACACAGCCAATGAACCATGTTACACACACAGCCTCACAAAGACACACACTCCCTAACACACACACAGCCAATGAGCCATGTTACACACACACAGCCTCACAAAGACACACACTCCCTAACACACACACAGCCAATGAACCATGTTACACACACAGCCTCACAAAGACACACGCTCCCTAACACACACACAGCCTCACAAAGACACACGCTCCCTAACACACACACAGCCTCACAAAGACACACACTCCCTAACACACACACAGCCTCACAAAGACACACGCTCCCCAACACACACACAGCCAATGAACCATGTTACACACACAGCCTCACAAAGACACACGCTCCCTAACACACACACAGCCTCACAAAGACACACGCTCCCTAACACACACACAGCCAATGAACCATGTTACACACACAGCCTCACAAAGACACACGCTCCCTAACACACACACAGCCTCACAAAGACACACGCTCCCTAACACACACACAGCCTCACAAAGACACACGCTCCCTAACACACACACAGCCTCACAAAGACACACGCTCCCTAACACACACACAGCCAATGAACCATGTTACACACACACACAGCCTCACAAAGACACACGCTCCCTAACACACACACAGCCAATGAGTCATGTTACACACACACATAGCCAATGAGCCAAAGTTGCTGTGCACTCTGAGGCAAATCCTCTCAGCACGCTTAGATAACCTCACTGGGCCAGCATGCCAAGCTGAGGCTCTGGGATCTGGAGGAAGTTAGATATCAGTTTATCTGGAGGATGTTAGATATTAGTTTATCTGGAGGATGTTAGATATCAGTTTGATCTGGAGGATGTTAGTTTATCTGGAGGATGTTAGATATTAGTTTATCTGGAGGATGTTAGATATTAGATTGATCTGGAGGATGTTAGATATTAGATTGATCTGGAGGATGTTAGATATCAGTTTATCTGGAGGATGTTAGATATTAGTTTATCTGGAGGATGTTAGATATCAGTTTATCTGGAGGATGTTAGATATTAGTTTATCTAGAGGATGTTAGATTGATCTGGAGGATGTTAGATATCAGTTTATCTGGAGGATGTTAGATTGATCTGGAGGATGTTAGATATCAGTTTATCTGGAGGATGTTAGATATTAGTTTATCTAGAGGATGTTAGATTGATCTGGAGGATGTTAGATATTAGTTTATCTAGAGGATGTTAGATTGATCTGGAGGATGTTAGATATCAGTTTATCTGGAGGATGTTAGATATTAGTTTATCTAGAGGATGTTAGATTGATCTGGAGGATGTTAGATATTAGTTTATCTAGAGGATGTTAGATTGATCTGGAGGATGTTAGATATCAGTTTATCTGGAGGATGTTAGATATCAGTTTATATGGAGGATGTTAGATTGATCTGGAGGATGTTAGATATCAGTTTATCTGGAGGATGTTAGATTGATCTGGAGGATATTAGTTTATCTGGAGGATGTTAGATATCAGTTTATCTGGAGGATGTTAGATTATCTGGAGGATGTTAGATATTAGTTTATCTGGAGGATGTTAGATATCAGTTTATCTGGAGGATGTTAGATATCAGTTTATCTGGAGGATATTAGTTTATCTGGAGGATGTTAGATATCAGTTTATCTGGAGGATGTTAGATATTAGTTTATCTAGAGGATGTTAGATTGATCTGGAGGATGTTAGATATCAGTTTATCTGGAGGATGTTAGATTGATCTGGAGGATGTTAGATATCAGTTTATCTGGAGGATGTTAGATATTAGTTTATCTAGAGGATGTTAGATTGATCTGGAGGATGTTAGATATTAGTTTATCTAGAGGATGTTAGATTGATCTGGAGGATGTTAGATATCAGTTTATCTGGAGGATGTTAGATATCAGTTTATATGGAGAATGTTAGATTGATCTGGAGGATGTTAGATATCAGTTTATCTGGAGGATGTTAGATTGATCTGGAGGATGTTAGATATTAGTTTATCTGGAGGATGTTAGATATCAGTTTATCTGGAGGATGTTAGATTATCTGGAGGATGTTAGATATTAGTTTATCTGGAGGATGTTAGATATCAGTTTATCTGGAGGATGTTAGATATCAGTTTATCTGGAGGATATTAGTTTATCTGGAGGATGTTAGATGTTAGTTTGATCTAGAGGATGTTAGATTGATCTGAGTATATACATATTGTGTGTGTATTGGAGGCAGGGATGGAAATGAATGTAGCCCGCTAGCCCGAGGCTAGTACTGTTCAGACCAGGCTAGTACTGTTCAGACCAGGCTAGTACTGTTCAGACCAGGCTAGTACTGTTCAGACCAGGCTAGTACTGTTCAGACCAGACTAGTACTGTTCAGACCAGGCTAGTACTGTTCAGACCAGACTAGTACTGTTCAGACCAGGCTAGTACTGTTCAGACCAGGCTAGTACTGTTCAGACCAGACTAGTACTGTTCAGACCAGGCTAGTACTGTTCAGACCAGACTAGTAGAACATGTTCCCAACTACCCCGCCGACTAGAGAAACTCTGTCTTTTCAAATATCCTGTCAGTCTGGCTGTCTATCTGTCAGTCTGTCAGGCTGTCTGTGCGTTAACCAACCCCCTCTCTCCTCTCTCTCAGGTGAATGAGTTGCAGGGCCGTATCAAGGAGTCAACCAGGAGGATGATGGCCGTGGTGTCTGAGTTGTCGATGCGCCAAGCCAGCGCCATGACCCTGCAGCAGGTAAATAGGAGACTATTTTAGATTGACCAGCATTTCCTAGTCTGGTGGACCCATAGATCCCTGTAGCCAACTGGGACCAGGCTAAGGTCAAGTCTAAGGATTATACTGTAGATCCCTGTAACCAACTGGGATCAGGCTAAGGTCAAGTCTAAGGATTATACTGTAGATCCCTGTAGCCAACTGGGACCAGGCTAAGGTCAAGTCTAAGGATTATACTGTAGATCCCTGTAGCCAACTGGGACCGGGCTAAGGTCAAGTCTAAGGATTATACTGTAGATCCCTGTAGCCAACTGGGACCAGGCTAAGGTCAAGTCTAAGGATTATACTGTAGATCCCTGTAGCCAACTGGGACCGGGCTAAGGTCAAGTCTAAGGATTATACTGTAGATCCCTGTAGCCAACTGGGACCGGGCTAAGGTCAAGTCTAAGGATTATACTGTAGATCCCTGTAGCCAACTGGGACCAGGCTAAGGTCAAGTCTAAGGATTATACTGTAGATCCCTGTAACCAACTGGGACCAGGCTAAGGTCAAGTCTAAGGATTATACTGTAGATCCCTGTAGCCAACTGGGACCAGGCTAAGGTCAAGTCTAAGGATTATACTGTAGATCCCTGTAACCAACTGGGACCAGGCTAAGGTCAAGTCTAAGGATTATACTGTAGATCCCTGTAACCAACTGGGACCAGGCTAAGGTCAAGTCTAAGGATTATACTGTAGATCCCTGTAACCAACTGGGACCAGGCTAAGGTCAAGTCTAAGGATTATACTGTAGATCCCTGTAGCCAACTGGGACCAGGCTAAGGTCAAGTCTAAGGATTATACTGTAGATCCCTGTAGCCAACTGGGACCAGGCTAAGGTCAAGTCTAAGGATTATACTGTAGATCCCTGTAGCCAACTGGGACCAGGCTAAGGTCAAGTCTAAGGATTATACTGTAGATCCCTGTAGCCAACTGGGACCAGGCTAAGGTCAAGTCTAAGGATTATACTGTAGATCCCTGTAGCCAACTGGGACCAGGCTAAGGTCAAGTCTAAGGATTATACTGTAGATCCCTGTAGCCAACTGGGACCAGGCTAAGGTCAAGTCTAAGGATTATACTGTAGATCCCTGTAACCAACTGGGACCAGGCTAAGGTCAAGTCTAAGGATTTCCAACTGTTACGACATCATCCTCTTTCCCTACATTGATCTACCGAGGCACAAATATCCTCCTAATAATCTACCTCTTCCTGACATTCCATGTTGTGTTGATCCCACCCCTGTCAGGAGCTGAAGGAGAGGGAGCTGTTCCTGGACACCTGTCACCGGCGCCTGGACCAGGGGCTGCCCCCCTCTGAAGACCTGGAGCAGGAGTGGCAACACATCCTCAGGGATGAGCAGCGCAGACAGGCCGACCAGCAGGAGAAAGACAGGGTCAGTCACCCTCCATGACCCTCTACCACAGGGCTTTGAATTAGGGATAATTCATGGAGGAATTCATAAATGCTGAACTTGATGCTGAACTTTTGTACTTCTACACTGATAAGTTAACACTGCATTTAACACTTTGACTGTCTGGCAATCAGATAGAAACGTTTTATGTAGAAATAGACGTGCCTCTCTGACATGTAGCGAATGGGGAATCTTGTCAGCTCTATTCATGGTATTTCTATCTGCAATGTTCAGTACATTGAATCCTGTTCTCTCCAGTACATTCCTAGATACTCTTTTAAGATGTACAGTATACCATGAGTTAAATACCAGTATATGGTATACTATGTTGAGGACCTGGTTTCTCTCCTCTGTTACAGCTGGTGGAGGAGGAGGAGAGGTCCCAACTCCCTAGTGGGGTGTACACCACGGCCGAGGCCCGACCCAACGCCTACATCCCCCTGGGGGACACCCTGCCCCTGCCCAAGCCCTACGGAGCCCTGGCCCCCTTCAAACCCTCTGAGCCCGGCACCAACATCAGACACATTCGCAAGCCTGAACCAAAACCCATTGAGATATAGACCTGGACCAAACCCATTGAGATATACTGTAGACCTGGACCAAACCCATTGATATATACTGTAGACCTGGACCAAACCCATTGATATATACTGTAGACCTGGACGAAACCCATTGATATATACTGTAGACCTGGACCAAACCCGTTGAGATATACTGTAGACCTGGACCAAACCCATTGATATATACTGTAGACCTGGACCAAACCCATTGATATATACTGTAGACCTGGACGAAACCCATTGATATATATACTGTAGACCTGGAACAAACCCATTGATATATACTGTAGACCTGGAACAAACCCATTGAGATATACTGTAGACCTGGACCAAACCCATTGATATATATACTGTAGACCTGGACCAAACCCTCCAGTACTACGTCTAACTCACCTAGATCTATCTGGGACTATAGAGTGACAACATACATTTAATCAACATTTAATTCAGTTAAATTTCTGCTGGCACTAATAGCACTCCGTATGAGATACTTGGGTTACCAGTGACAGGACAATATGTATAATCTAGGAGTGTAGCAGCCAATCATCACAGGGCCTTTAGATTCTCAACACGAGCTCATTAAACAGCAGGTATATTTGAACCTCGTCTGCTGTGTTAATCCCTCTTCCTTCCTGAGAAGAGCAGCAGGGAGCGTGCCATGCATCTGGGTTTCTGCTGAAGTCACAGGCACGAGGTCTTACTGGCAGCACTGTTTCTACTTACCCTCCTCCAGTAACCTAGACCTCACACAGAATCTTTCAGAGGGATTTCACTGATCATTCTTTACATTTATGGTGAAGGAGGAAGAGAAAGTGGAGTGTGTGTGGTAATGAGTTACATTGGAGTTTGTGTGTGTGTGTTCTGCGATTCTGAGAATCAAAGTTTGGCTTTGGGAGAAGTGTGCCTGGTGTTCTGACTTGTGGAAGCACCCAAACCAGTGACATCAGATATTCTGTAGAACGCCTGTTAATCTCCTGAGCGACTGTATCTGTGGAGTTGGCCAGGTCTCAGTCTGTTCCCTCAGCTAACAGGGTGTGTCTCTGACTGTCTCAACCATAACACTCCACACTGCAGCAGAGTGGCTAACATTAGCATGTGATGATGGGATAATGTACTTATTTATGGTTGACTTATCTGTCCCTTAATGTCACTGTATGAGTCATAGAGAATAGTGTCAATGTGACGCTGCCACGCTATCATGAGCAGTCTTATTGAACGAAGACAGACAGTTGTTAGCAACAAATATTTTATTTAGAGTTTCATTGATACAATATGGCTTTACACGTGTAAACATTACAACAAAAATCCCTTTTCCTGTTTATTATTGTACCTGATCAACACATTTCCTGGATTCCACATAACGGTGTTATTCCTGAAATCTGACCATGCATCAGTTCCTCAGGAATGGAAATATACAGACATCATACAGGACATGTTGTGGTAATTCAGACACCTTCCAGAGAACGTCCCTTCTTACTGTAAGAGCCTCATCCATCTGGTCTGTGTGGGAGGGTTGAGCAACAGGCAGAGAGGGCAGAAATATAAATCTGTCAAATGAATGCTTAACCGATGACTATTGTCACCAGACCCATTGTTCATCAGAATCTGATGTATTTTCATAGATTCTCATGTATTGGAATATTGAGTGATCAACATTTAAAGTGTACTTTAAACAGTCCCCGCTCTCTGACTCAGTCCCCGCTCTCTGACTCAGTCCCCGCTCTCTGACACAGTCCCCGCTCTCTGACACAGTCCCCGCTCTCTGACACAGTCCCCGCTCTCTGACACAGTCCCCGCTCTCTGACACAGTCCCCGCTCTCTGACACAGTCCCCGCTCACTGACACAGTCCACGCTCTCAGTCCCCGCTCTCAGTCCCCGCTCTCAGTCCCCGCTCACTGACTCAGTCCCCGCTCTCTGACTCAGTCCCCGCTCTCTGACTCAGTCCCCGCTCTCTGACTCAGTCCCCGCTCTCTGACTCAGTCCCCGCTCTCTGACTCAGTCCCCGCTCTCTGACTCAGTCCCCGCTCTCTGACTCAGTCCCCGCTCTCTGACTCAGTCCCCGCTCTCTGACACAGTCCCCGCTCTCTGACTCAGTCCCCGCTCTCTGACACAGTCCCCGCTCTCTGACACAGTCCCCGCTCTCTGACACAGTCCCCGCTCTCTGACACAGTCCCCGCTCTCTGACACAGTCCCCGCTCTCTGACACAGTCCCCGCTCTCTGACACAGTCCCCGCTCTCTGACACAGTCCCCGCTCACTGACACAGTCCACGCTCTCAGTCCCCGCTCTCTGACTCAGTCCCCGCTCTCTGACTCAGTCCCCGCTCTCTGACTCAGTCCCCGCTCTCTGACTCAGTCCCCGCTCTCTGACTCAGTCCCCGCTCTCTGACTCAGTCCCCGCTCTCTGACTCAGTCCCCGCTCTCTGACTCAGTCCCCGCTCTCTGACTCAGTCCCCGCTCTCTGACTCAGTCCCCGCTCTCTGACTCAGTCCCCGCTCTCTGACTCAGTCCCCGCTCACTGACTCAGTCCCCGCTCACTGACACAGTCCCCGCTCTCTGACACAGTCCCCGCTCTCTGACACAGTCCCCGCTCTCTGACACAGTCCCCGCTCTCTGTCCCCGCTCTCTGACACAGTCCCCGCTCTCTGACACAGTCCCCGCTCTCTGTCCCCGCTCACTGACACAGTCCCCGCTCACCGACACAGTCCACGCTCTCAGTCCCCGCTCTCAGACTCAGTCCCCGCTCTCTGACTCAGTCCCCGCTCTCTGACTCAGTCCCCGCTCTCTGACTCAGTCCCCGCTCTCTGACTCAGTCCCCGCTCTCTGACTCAGTCCCCGCTCTCTGACTCAGTCCCCGCTCTCTGACTCAGTCCCCGCTCTCTGACTCAGTCCCCGCTCTCTGACTCAGTCCCCGCTCTCTGACTCAGTCCCCGCTCTCTGACTCAGTCCCCGCTCTCTGACTCAGTCCCCGCTCTCTGACACAGTCCCCGCTCTCTGACACAGTCCCCGCTCTCTGACACAGTCCCCGCTCTCTGACACAGTCCCCGCTCTCTGTCCCCGCTCTCTGACACAGTCCCCGCTCTCTGACACAGTCCACGCTCTCTGTCCCCGCTCACTGACACAGTCCACGCTCACTGACACAGTCCCCGCTCTCTGACACAGTCCCCGCTCTCTGACACAGTCCCCGCTCTCTGACTCAGTCCCCGCTCTCTGACTCAGTCCCCGCTCTCTGTCCCCGCTCTCTGACACAGTCCACGCTCACTGACACAGTCCACGCTCACTGACACAGTCCACGCTCACTGACACAGTCCCCGCTCACTGACACAGTCCCCGCTCACTGACACAGTCCCCGCTCACTGACACAGTCCACGCTCACTGACACAGTCCACGCTCACTGACACAGTCCACGCTCACTGACACAGTCCATGCTCACTGAGTACTAGTGGAATATGGAGTGTTGAGTGAAAACTTGGAGCCTTGACCTGCTCCCCCTCTTTCTTCACCTCGGTCTCTCCCTCCCTCACTTGTCCTGGAAGCCCATCAGGATCAGAGTCTGTTTCAGAGCCGTCTCCTCCACAAACCTGGCATCCACATTCTCCTGCTCCTCAAAAGGGTTCAGAACTGCAGCACAGAATAGACACACCATCAGACACCCACACACAGTACACACACACAGTACACACACAGAACACACACACAGAACACACACACAGTACACACACACACAGAACACACACACAGAGAACACACACACACAGAGAACACACACACACAGAACACGTACACACACAGAACACGTACACACACACAGAACACACACAACACACACACACAGAACACGTACACACACAGAACACGTACACACACAGAACACGTACACACACAGTACACACACAGTACACACACAGTACACACACACAGAACACACACAGAACACACACAGAACACACAGTTTGGCTTGGCTGTTTAATAAGCTAGTTTCACTTGTGGAGACAAAAGAAACATCCTCTGAATAAATACCTCGGTCTTCCACATCCAACAGAATTTTGGTCAGGAAGGTGAGAGGCAGGAACTCAGGCCTGAAGCCAGGCTCGTCTCTCTCCATGAACATAGAACCCTGGAACAACAGACAAACCATCTAACTAATCAAGTCCAGCAGTATTTACTTCCTGCTCTTGGTGATATTGAATTGGTGATTGTACAGTTGATTAGTGGAAGCCGAATAAGACAGTGTTACTTTGGTTTTGGCGTGTTTCTCCAGCAGGCCTCTGACATAGTCTCTGGAGATACAGGCTGAACTGATGGGGTGATCCCACAGGTGACAGATCCTCTGCTCCATGGACTGGAAATAACAACAACAGTTATCTAGTTACCCCATGTCCTCTATCACCAGGCCTTCAACAGAACTTTCTCAACCTGTGTAAAACCTATCGGGTTGACTGGTAAATGAGTCGCTATTCGCTATGGGCCCGACTCCGACTTGGGGAACGACGCCTTTCCTACGCGCTTCTCGGTCGTCGGTATTCAATATGATTTTCAGTTCATTTCTCTTAAAGCCAATATGGTTTTCCGTACATTTCTCTTAAAGCCAATATGGTTTTCAGTACATTTCTCTTAAAGCCAATATGGTTTTCAGTCCATTTCTCTTAAAGCCAATATGGTTTTCAGTTCATTTCTCTTAAAGCCAATATGGTTTTCAGTACATTTCTCTTAAAGCCAATATGGTTTTCAGTCCATTTCACTTAAAGCCAATCTGGTTTTCAGTCCATTTCTCTTAAAGCCAATATGGTTTTCAGTCCATTCTCTTAAAGCCAATATGTTTTTCCGTACATTTCTCTTAAAGCCGGGTGTACACTACACAACTTTCAAAATCCTAACATCACTAAACCTCACATTGAACCACCATTTTTCCTGTTGTTTTTTTGTTGTCTTGCTAACCTAGTGGTGCACACTAAATGATGTGATTAAATATAACGTAGCTACAACGAGCTGTGGCTCAAAGCAGCCTCAAACGTTTTCAACTCTTGCCATACAGAGTTGAAATATCAAGCCAACATTTTTTAATTGAATAACATTGCTTGTGAGCTTCAGAGCTGTAACGATTTCAAACCAACTTGGATGCGCACTTTGGCTTTGAAGGCAAGTACAAACACATACTAGTAGTAGTCATCGCTCCTTCTGGAGACACATCCTGCGAAACAACGTCATCTCACTGGCTTCTTCTGGGGATTGTGTCTCCGATCTCAAAAACCTGTCTGGGACAGCTAAATCAGGGCCAAAATAATGTAGTGCACACCCGGCTTAAGACATCCCTTTAAATACGGTGTACCTTTAATTATAATGTTGTTGACAGTCTAGAATAGATGGAGAGAACGGGTTCAGAAAATAGGGATCAATGAAAGAAAGACATCTATACATCTTCGTCTCCGTTTCAACTGGTAGATTTAAAAAATACTCTGATTTGTTAGATTATTTAGGCACATTTTAGTCTTAGGAAAGTATGTATGAGTCATAAACCAACCGGTTTGGAGAGCCTTTACTCACAAAATATATTTATGAATAAAAAATAGTGGTTTGATTCGATGTATGAAATAAAAAGTGAAAGAGAAAGTGGATAAAGTGTAGAATAGGGGTTGAACTTCGGCCTGTCCCCGAGGGCGCTCAGAGTGTTCTATAGGAGCACCATCGAGAGCATACCGTTGGGCTGCATCACAGCCTGCTGCGGAAACTCCACCGCCGCGGACAGCAAGACCCTTCAGAGGGTGATAAGTGCAGCCGAACGCACCATTGGGGGCACACTGCCTGCCCCGCAGGACACCTACACCACCAGGTGTCTCAGGAAGGCCAAGAAGATCATCAGGGACCCAGCCACCTGAGCCACGCCCTGTTCTCCCCGCTTCCATCACTTAGACGCGGGCAGTACAGGAGCATCATGACAAAAACGAACAGACTGGCCAATAGCTTCTGCCCTGAGACCATCAGGCTGCTAAATAGCCACCACTAGTCAGCTACCTGCCCCCCCCTGCTACTCCCTCTATGGACATTTCCCACCCACCCCCCAACTGACTTTGCCCCAACGACATTCATCACTGTTGCAGTTGTTAATATGTATATTATTATTATAATTGTAATTCATGTTTTATTAATAATTGTTATTGATTTGATTTCACTTGGTCCCCACACCCCTCAATGATCATGCTGCTCCCTGCAGTCATTCCCCCCACCTCCCCAACAGTCTGTACTCTGCAGTCATTCCCCCACCTCCTCAACAGTCTGTACTCTGCTCCCCTGCAGTCATTCCCCCACCTCCTCAACAGTCTTTACTCTACTCCCCTGCAGTCATTCCCCCCACCTCCTCAACAGTCTGTACTATGCTCCCCTGCAGTCATTCCCCCACCTCCTCAACAGTCTGTACTCTGCAGTCATTCCCCCACCTCCTCAACAGTCTGTACTCTGTTCCCCTGCAGTCATTCCCCCCACCTCCCCAACAGTCTGTACTCTGTTCCCCTGCAGTCATTCCCCCCACCTCCCCAACAGTCTGTACTCTGTTCCCCTGCAGTCATTCCCCCCACCTCCTCAACAGTCTGTACTCTGCAGTCATTCCCCCCACCTCCTCAACAGTCTGTACTCTGTTCCCCTGCAGTCATTCCCCCCACCTCCTCAACAGTCTGTACTCTGCAGTCATTCCCCCACCTCCTCAACAGTCTACTATGCTCCCCTGCAGTCATTCCCCCACCTCCTCAACAGTATGTACTCTGCAGTCATTCCCCCACCTCCTCAACAGTCTGTACTCTGCTCCCCTGCAGTCATTCCCCCACCTCCTCAACAGTCTGTACTCTGCTCCCCTGCAGTCATTCCCCCACCTCCTCAACAGTCTGTACTCTGTTCCTCTGCAGTCATTCCCCCACCTCCTCAACAGTCTGTACTCTGCTCCCCTGCAGTCATTCCCCCACCTCCTCAACAGTCTGTACTCTGCCTCCCCTGCAGTCATTCCCCCCACCTCCTCAACAGTCTGTACTCTGCTCCCCTGCAGTCATTTCCCCCACCTCCTCAACAGTCTGTACTCTGCCTCCACCCTAATGGACATGTATTATTCATCACTGCCACAGTTATTGTGATGTGTATGGTGCTATTTCTATTGTTTTATTACCATTGTCATTATTTTATTTGGCTTAGTCCTGCATGTTGGAGCTTGGAGCCTAAGATGTTCACTGTACCTTGTAATTACACCTGAAACCCTGTACATGTGACTATTAAAAACACTCTGAATCAGAATCTGAACAATAGCGCTATAAGTCTACCCTGATTCTCACAACGGTCCAGTCGTGGTGAACCATGAGTCTCCCCTGATTCTCACACCGGTCCAGTCGTGGTGAACCGTGAGTCTACCCTGATTCTCACACCGGTCCAGTCGTGGTGAACCGTGAGTCTACCCCGATTCTCACCCCGTTCCAGTCGTGGTGAACCGTGAGTCTACCCCGATTCTCACCCCGTTCCAGTCGTGGTGAACCGTGAGTCTACCCCGATTCTCACCCCGTTCCAGTCGTGGTGAACCGTGAGTCTACCCCGATTCTCACCCCGGTCCAGTCGTGGTGAACCGTGAGTCTACCCCGATTCTCACCCCGGTCCAGTCGTGGTGAACCGTGAGTCTACCCCGATTCTCACCCCGGTCCAGTCGTGGTGAACCGTGAGTCTACCCCGATTCTCACCCCGGTCCAGTCGTGGTGAACCGTGAGTCTACCCTGATTCTCACCCCGGTCCAGTCGTGGTGAACCGTGAGTCTACCCTGATTCTCACCCCGGTCCAGTCGTGGTGAACCGTGAGTCTACCCTGATTCTCACACCGGTCCAGTCGTGGTGAACAGTGAGTCTACCCTGATTCTCACACCGGTCCAGTCGTGGTGAACCGTGAGTCTACCCTGATTCTCACACCGGTCCAGTCGTGGTGAACCGTGAGTCTACCCTGATTCTCACACCGGTCCAGTCGTGGTGAACCGTGAGTCTACCCTGATTCTCACACCGGTCCAGTCGTGGTGAACCGTGAGTCTACCCTGATTCTCACACCGGGTCCAGTCGTGGTGAACCGTGAGTCTACCCTGATTCTCACACCGGGTCCAGTCGTGGTGAACCGTGAGTCTACCCTGATTCTCACACCGGGTCCAGTCGTGGTGAACCGTGAGTCTACCCTGATTCTCACACCGGTCCAGTCGTGGTGAACCGTGAGTCTACCCTGATTCTCACCCCGTTCCAGTCGTGGTGAACCGTGAGTCTACCCTGATTCTCACCCCGTTCCAGTCGTGGTGAACCGTGAGTCTACCCCGATTCTCACCCCGGTCCAGTCGTGGTGAACCGTGAGTCTACCCTGATTCTCACACCGGGTCCAGTCGTGGTGAACCGTGAGTCTACCCTGATTCTCACACCGGTCCAGTCGTGGTGAACCGTGAGTCTACCCTGATTCTCACACCGGTCCAGTCGTGGTGAACCGTGAGTCTACCCTGATTCTCACACCGGGTCCAGTCGTGGTGAACCGTGAGTCTACCCTGATTCTCACACCGGGTCCAGTCGTGGTGAACCGTGAGTCTACCCTGATTCTCACACCGGGTCCAGTCGTGGTGAACCGTGAGTCTACCCTGATTCTCACACCGGGTCCAGTCGTGGTGAACCGTGAGTCTACCCTGATTCTCACACCGGGTCCAGTCGTGGTGAACCGTGAGTCTACCCTGATTCTCACACCGGGTCCAGTCGTGGTGAACCGTGAGTCTACCCTGATTCTCACACCGGTCCAGTCGTGGTGAACCGTGAGTCTACCCTGATTCTCACACCGGTCCAGTCGTGGTGAACCGTGAGTCTACCCTGATTCTCACACCGGTCCAGTCGTGGTGAACCGTGAGTCTACCCTGATTCTCACACCGGGTCCAGTCGTGGTGAACCGTGAGTCTACCCTGATTCTCACACCGGTCCAGTCGTGGTGAACCGTGAGTCATGCTCCAGGTTTAACCTGCTACGTGTGGTCTGAGTTCCATAATGATCTAATAGGCTACATGTCCTACATTATCGCACAACGTTAGTCTATATGATCCAGTAATACTAGCGACCTTCAGGAACAACGACACTGACGTGACAGAGGACAGAAAGGTCAACAGAATGGAATGATGCTAAATGCAAGGTACAAATTCAAGAAAACTAACACTTATAAATGTATGTGGGTATTACTGATGGTGGCTCCTGATAGTGGACTAATATTTAACATGATACAAATAGTCAAATAAACCGGCGAAAAGCCCAGGCATATAATTCAAACATTTTAAAGTGCATACATCAAGTCGGCAGGTTGAGCCCTACAGACGCCTGTAGCCTGGATCTCCACATTTCATCCCTGCAAATTATGAGGGCATACAATTAAAATTCTGAATAACGGCTCAGCTATTTATAGCCTATTTCACTGTCCCACTTGAGACCAGTAGGTTCATTAGACCTTATTCATGGTTTCATCGTGCGTAAAAGGTGGTGGAATTATGAGGGAATTAAACCGAGGTCAGAATACGACGGATCTGTGGACACCTCCGCCACACTCTGTTCTCCACCCCAAACAAAACCGAGGTCAGAATACGACGGATCTGTGGACACCTCCGCCACACTCTGTTCTCCACCCCAAACAAAACCGAGGTCAGAATATGCAGAGAGAGAAGTGCATCTAAAGGGAATTTACATTCCATTTCCGCTCGCTTAACTCGGGACGGAATCCCCCCAATAAATATGAGAATGAAGAGCAGAAGGAATGAGTCTGTTTCTCTGTTGTTCCTTCTTCACTTCCCCTCTGGGCTGCAACAACAGTCCAAGAATCATCTGATTGGCTAAAAAATAAATAATCACATTCCACTGCTTCGACAGCTGGAAGTAACAAACATCAGCAACTACAAGATGCAATTAACACCTTTGAGAGAAATGTAACTTTACCTCTGGTAGTCTCTTCACAATGCTGAACTTCAGCTCCTCGTTGGCATCACTGTTGTCTAGATCTACACAAGAGGAAAAATAGACCGTTGTTTAATTAGCTTAAAATCATCCAAACCTTTCATCTTCAGTAATACTGTTTCTATTGTCCCTGGAGGACTTTTTGGGAGTGTGAAAAACACCAAGGTAAAGTCCATATCAAACATTATCAACCATCTCTGACTACTACATTATTCAAAACACCAATACACCAATTCATTTAGCCACTTTCTTACGCAGAACTTATTCCCCAGAATTCTGACATTTTCCTTATCACCGTCTCGATGAAATACTGAAAACAATCATGTTTTGTACTTTCCTTTCATCTTCAGAGATTGTTTTGTTTGTCCCCCGAGGAAGAGCTGTGATATAAACTGTACGGAAACTGGCCAAGCATGAAACACTTTCTAGTATTGCCTTCTGATTGTTACCAGGTACAAAAAGAGTCAGTGTGGTGACAGGAACACTAACATCCCACTGTTTGGGGATTGTAACATCTTAACACAAGACTGTATTGTAATGGGATATCTTAAAAGATTGAGATGTCAATGCAAGTATTGAGAAACCTGTCCAAGCATGAAAGGGTATCGAGGGCTGTATGCATTGCACTATTCTTCCTACTAGGTACTGACTGTCTGTCTGGGAGGGTTTGTACGGGTTGACCTTTGTATTACAAGAGTGTAAGTCAAGACATTTAGATTCTCTCAAGCAAACTGTTTGGGTATAGCAATAACACTTCAATATCTTTGTAAAGAAACAACTATAGATATGAAGATATGAATGCAAGTATTGTTGCATTTCAAACTGGATGAGGGATGAGGGCATGTTTAGTCTGAGCTTGTATCTAACAGGGATAAAACCCTGCAGGACTGTAGGGGAGTGGTACTGGCACTTGGGCTTCTAGCTCTTACATTCCATGATCATTGTCTTGGCAAACACTACACTGTGCAACATCTACACAACACAGCCCTCACTCCAGTCCCTCTCTCCAGTCACTTACTCCTTCGTTCCAGTCCCTCGCTCCAGTCCCTCTCTCCAGTCCCTCGTTCCAGTCCCTTACTCCTTCGTTCCAGTCCCTCAGTCCCTCGCTCCAGTCCCTCTCTCCAGTCCCTCTCTCCAGTCCCTCTCGCTCCTTCTTTCCAGGCCCTCAGTCCCTCTCTCCAGTCCCTCTCTCCAGTCCCTCTCTCCTTCGTTCCAGGCCCTCACTCTAGTCCCTCACTCCAGTCCCTCACTCCAGTCCCTCACTCCAGTCCCTCGTTCCAGTCCTTCGTTCCAGTCCCTCTCTCCAGTCCCTCTCTCCAGTCCCTCTCTCCAGTCCCTCTCTCCAGTCCCTCACTCCAGTCCTTCGTTCCAGTCCTTCGTTCCAGTCCCTCACTCCAGTCCTTCGTTCCAGTCCCTCACTCCAGTCCCTCACTCCAGTCCCTCTCCTTCGCTCTAGTCCCTCCAGTCCCTCTCTAGTCCCTCACTCCAGTCCTTTGTTCCAGTCCCTCACTCCAGTCCCTCACTCCAGTCCTTCGTTCCAGTTCCTCACTCCAGTCCCTCTCCTTCACTCTAGTCCCTCCAGTCCCTCTCTCTAGTCCCTCACTCCAGTCCTTCGTTCCAGTCCCTCACTCCAGTCCCTCACTCCAGTCCCTCTCCTTCGCTCCAGTCCCTCTCTCCAGTCCCTCTCTCCAGTCCCTCTCTCCAGTCCCTCTCTCCAGTCCCTCACTCCAGTCCCTCACTCCAGTCCTTCGTTCCAGTCCCTCACTCCAGTCCCTCACTCCAGTCCCTCACTCCAGTCCTTCGCTCCAGTCCCTCGCTCCAGTCCTTCGTTCCAGTCCCCCTCTCCAGTCCCCCTCTCCAGTCCCTCACTCCAGTCCTTCGTTCCAGTCCCTCTCTCCAGTCCCTCGTTCCAGTCCCTCGTTCCAGTCCCTCACTCCTACTACAGTACCAGCCAATCAGTTGTGTTGTGACATGGTAGGGGTGGTATACAGAAGATTGCCCTATTTGGTAAAATAACAAATCCATAGTATGTCAAGAACAGCTCAAATAAGCAAAGAGAAACGACAGTCATTACTTTAAGACATGAAGGTCCGTCAATCCGGGAGATTTAATGAACTTTTCATGTTTCTTCAAGTGCAGTCGCAAAAACTATTAAGCACTATGATGAAACAACAGTGTCCTAACGAGAGAGCACATGTTCTATGCCAGGCTAAACCGTGCCTCATTAGCTCCTTATGACTGCCTCATCAACCCTGCCAGGAAATGTATAAACTTGAACTCCACTATAAAAAGCATCTAGACATTATCTCCCATTTCTTATAGAGTGTCATTTGGTTTTCAACAGCAGAAATTTGTATAAAACTTGCTGTCAGTCTCTCCTTCCTTTTCTTAATTATCTTTGCTCTACCTTCTCATATAAAGTGAATGGTTCCGAACTAGACAGACAACAAATTGAGCTGGTTGTCATAGCAACATACACAACTTTTCCCCCCCCAGTTGACTACCTAAATCAACACTTTGTTGCCAAAACTAAAATGGATGAGTGGAACATTTAGCTGTTTTGATCTTTTCAGATTTGGGCGACACTGCATTGAATGACCCAGAGAAAAGCCGCAACGGAAAAAACCCAGAGTTAAGAATACAACCTGCGATGTGCGTCGTTGCTTCGAGGGCTGACGAGCAGAGAAGAAGAAAAAGTTGTTGACTTCATCAAAACTGTCACTAAGGAAGAGTTTAGCATCCTTCCAGTTCAACGTCATAGATTTAGCCGGTGGTCATTTGTGACAGAGACACCGGCTGGAATGCGGTTTTAACCAATCAGCATTCAGGACTAGGCCCACCTGTTGTATAAACTTTGATGAACATGTACTTCATAGTATGTGTGTGTGTGTACTGTATCTTTATAACTTTGTAATGTCACCTTCACACTGAACTCCCAAGACCTATAACTCAAAGGCGTTTTGACAGTTACAGTGACCATGATAAATCAATGAACAGAGTGGCATCTTATATTTAGTGACTGAGCTATTGCTGTTCGTGTCCTCTGTTAGATTAGATTGACCCCTAGGTGTACATCCCAAATGCGACACTATTCCTCATATAGTGCACTACTTTTGACCAGAACCCACTTTCAACACGGTTACAGTATTAATCTGTATTGAAGCATGTAGGAGGCAGACACGGTTACAGTATTAATCTGTATTGAAGCATGGAGGAGGCAGACACGGTTACAGTATTAATCTGTATTGAAGCACGGAGGAGGCAGACACGGTTACAGCATTAATCTGTATTGAAGCATGGAGGAGGCAGACACGGTTACAGTATTAATCTGTATTGAAGCACGGAGGAGGCAGACACGGTTACAGCATTAATCTGTATTGAAGCATGGAGGAGGCAGACACGGTTACAGTATTAATCTGTATTGAAGCACGGAGGAGGCAGACACGGTTACAGCATTAATCTGTATTGAAGCATGGAGGAGGCAGACACGGTTACAGTATTAATCTGTATTGAAGCACGGAGGAGGCAGACACGGTTACAGCATTAATCTGTATTGAAGCATGGAGGAGGCAGACACGGTTACAGTATTAATCTGTATTGAAGCACGGAGGAGGCAGACACAGTTACACTGTAAGTAAGACAATAATGAATCTAAGAGGTTCCAGCTTACTGTGGAAAAGTACAGAACTGTATTGCCAGCTCTCTGACTCAGTGTTCATGAGGACACACCTTCCTGTAGTAATTACTGAGAAATTACATTATGGCACAATAGCTGAATCATGCCATCTGATAAATTGTGTGTTTGTGTGTATATACAGGGTATATGCACGTATTGCGTGTGTGTGTGAATTGCGTGCGTGTGTGTGTGTGTGTGCGTGCAGTGCGTGTGTGTGTGTGTGTAGTGCAGCGTGAACCTGTCATGAGTCGTGAGACGAAGGTCTCGGTGAGCTGCAGCACACCATGGTCAACGTACTGCAGGAAGGTGTGTCTGGGGAGACAGCGAACCCCCAACACGGACAGTAGAGTGTGATACCCTGCAGACACAGCAGCACCACGTCAGATGCCATTTGCTTGAATATTTATTTAATATTGTAGAGGCAGGCTCTCTATAAGCTCTGTTGAAGTGCTCTGTTATATTGAGACACTGGACAGGGAGGTTAAAATAAGTTTAACGCCTTGGTTATTTCGAGGAGGTTGAACCAGGTAAAATACAAGAATAAACAGTGTTATTTTGAGAAGATTAAACGGGGTTCTTCTTACCAGGAGGGAGGGGGAGACACAGAGTCTTTGTAGCCTCCAGTATCCGACACATCACGTGAAACACGGTCCACTCCGCTGAACTGCCCTGCTGCTTTCTACAGCAGATAGGATAGTCAACATCAATGGAACAGGACTTGAATACACACTGGAGACACACACACACACACTAACTAAACACACACACACTAACACAAACTAAAACACACACAAACACACACTAACACAAACTAAACACACAATAACACATACACTAATAGACAAACACACACAGGGAGCAACTTACAAGCACAGCACCAGAGGGCCTAGTTTGTACTTCAGCCACACAGACTCCAGCATGCGTCTGATCAGCTCCAGCTACACACACACCAAACACCCACACACCAAACACACACACACACACACACACACCCACATCAAACACACACACACACCACACACACACACATCAAACACCCACACACACACACATACATACCAAACACCCACACACCAAACACACACATCAAACACCCACACACCAAACACAGAAAAGAGGTCAGGGATGAATACTCTGAGTATTTAAACATCTGATTTACTCAAATGTTACATGATAAGACCACTATTAAAACGTTTCACATTCACTTCCTGTTTCCACAGTTTCACACACTGTAACACTTCCTATTTTCTCTACTGAGCAACAAATGAATAGTTGTCTGTTGCAACACGTAGCAAGAGAAACAGGTGTTACTATGATGTATTTATACACTGCCACTTTCACAACCCGACACACACACACCGGTTGCCGACTAACACACACACACACACCGGTTGCCGACTAACACACACACACACACACCGCTAGCCGACTAACACACACACACACCGCTAGCCGACTAACACACACACACACACACCGCTAGCCAACTAACACACACTGTGACTGACCAAGCATGACCACTCACATCCTCTTCTCCTCTCTCTCTTACCGCAATAACAGGAAGAAACACTACCACATTTACATCCTGACACACACACACACACACACAATCTCACACTCACACACACTTTATGGAAAGGCTTGTGTCTTCCTGATATGGAGTGCGCTATTTCCACGTGAGGTTCAGGGTTTTCTTCAGTCAGTGATATCTATGTATGATGTACCGTACAGAGCCTCTCTGACGTCATAGCTGAGCTGTGAACACTGGGACGTGGATCTGTCATCCACAGGAGGAAGTACATGTATTGGAGGATAATGGTTGTTGTCATTTCTCAACCACAATCTGTCTGTCTCAGGCCTTTCTTTGTGTAACCGCAAAAACAATGGAAACAGTGTTTGGGTCATGTAGAATAAGAACACACACCAGCTTGGCCACGTAGTTCACCACCAGCACGTCGATCTTCTTCTTCCCCAGACGAGGCAGGTGTCTGTTGAGGTGCTCTCTCAGCTTGTCCACCATCTATAGGAAACACAACACTTCACATTGAAGGTGTCTGTCTGTCTGTCTGTCTGTCTGTCTGTCTGTGTGGTTCCCTTGATGTTCCCCTGTGTCCCTGTTCCTCTGTGTCCCTGTTCCTCTGTGTCCTTGTTCCTCTGTGTCCCTGTTCCTCTGTGTCCCTGTTCCTCTGTGTCCCTGTTCCCCTGTGTCCCTGTTCCTCTGTGTCCCTGTTCCCCTGTGTCCCTGTTCCCCTGTGTCCCTGTTCCCCTGTGTCCCTGTTCCCCTGTGTCCCTGTTCCCCTGTGTCCCTGTTCCTCTGTGTCCCTGTTCCCCTGTGTCCCTGTTCCCCCGTTTCCCTGCTCCTCCGTGTCCCTGTTCCCCTGTTCCTCTGTGTCCCTGTTCCTCTGTTTCCCTGTTCCCCTGTGTCCCTGTTCCCCTGTTTCCCTGTTCCCCTGTTTCCCTGTTCCTCTGTGTCCCTGTTCCTCTGTGTCCCTGTTCCTCTGTGTCCCTGTTCCTCTGTGTCCCTGTTCCTCTGTGTCCCTGTTCCCCTGTGTCCCTGTTCCCCTGTGTCCCTGTTCCCCTGTGTCCCTGTTCCCCTGTTTCCCTGTTCCTCTGTTTCCCTGTTCCTCTGTGTCCCTGTTCCTCTGTGTCCCTGTTCCCCTGTGTCCCTGTTCCCCTGTTTCCCTGTTCCCCTGTTTCCCTGCTCCTCTAACAGTGTCCTACATTATTATTATCAGGAAGGAGAGTGGAGCAGGAGCCTACTGGGACTTACATACACACTGCAGGTACACACACACACACACACACTGCAGGTACACACACACACACTCTGCAGGTACACACACACACTCTGCAGGTACACACACACACTGCAGGTACACACACACACTCTGCAGGTACACACACACACTCTGCAGGTAGGTACACACACAAACTGCAGGTACACACACACACTGCAGGTACATACACACACACTGCAGGTACACACAAACAATTGTAGGTACACACACACACTGTAGGTACACACACACACACACACTGCAGGTACATACACACACACACACACACTGCAGGTACACACACACACACTGCAGGTACACACACTGCAGGTACACACACTGCAGGTACACACACACACACACACACACACACTGCAGGTACACACACACCCACTCTGCAGGTACACACACCCACTCTGCAGGTACACACACACACTCTGCAGGTACACACACACACTCTGCAGGTACACACACACACACTCTGCAGGTACACACACACACTCTGCAGGTACACACACACACTCTGCAGGTACACACACACTCTGCAGGTACACACACGCACACACACTGCAGGTACACACACACACTGCAGGTACAAACACACACACACACTGCAGGTACACACTCCTGGAGCAGGAGAGACCTATCTGACCTGCAGATGGAATTGCCTGCTGGGAGCAGAGCTGGTCTAAGAATAGTTACCCTGCTGGTTGATGCTGAGAGGACCACAGCTAGACTACCCTAGTGTTTTACAACTGGGGATAGGTAGAATAGTTACCCTGCTGGTTGATGCTGAGAGGACCACAGCTAGACTACCCTAGTGTTTTACAACTGGGGATAGGTAGAATAGTTACCCTGCTGGTTGATGCTGAGAGGACCACAGCTAGACTACCCTAGTGTTTTACAACTGGGGATAGGTAGAATAGTTACCCTGCTGGTTGATGCTGAGAGGACCACAGCTACACTACCCTAGTGTTTTACAACTGGGGATAGGTAGAATAGTTACCCTGCTGGTTGATGCTGAGAGGACCACAGCTAGACTACCCTAGTGTTTTACAACTGGGGATAGGTAGAATAGTTACCCTGCTGGTTGATGCTGAGGGGACCACAGCTAGACTACCCTAGTGTTTTACAACTGGGGATAGGTAGAATAGTTACCCTGCTGGTTGATGCTGAGGGGACCACAGCTAGACTACCCTAGTGTTTTACAACTGGGGATAGGTAGAATAGTTACCCTGCTGGTTGATGCTGAGGGGACCACAGCTAGACTACCCTAGTGTTTTACAACTGGGGATAGGTAGAATAGTTACCCTGCTGGTTGATGCTGAGGGGACCACAGCTAGACTACCCTAGTGTTTTACAACTGGGGATAGGTAGAATAGTTACCCTGCTGGTTGATGCTGAGAGGACCACAGCTAGACTACCCTAGTGTTTTACAACTGGGGATAGGTAGAATAGTTACCCTGCTGGTTGATGCTGAGAGGACCACAGCTAGACTACCCTAGTGTTTTACAACTGGGGATAGGTAGAATAGTTACCCTGCTGGTTGATGCTGAGGGGACCACAGCTAGACTACCCTAGTGTTTTACAACTGGGGATAGGTAGACTAGTTACCCTGCTGGTTGATGCTGAGAGGACCACAGCTAGACTACCCTAGTGTTTTACAACTGGGGATAGGTAGAATAGTTACCCTGCTGGTTGATGCTGAGAGGGCCACAGCTAGACTACCCTAGTGTTTTACAACTGGGGATAGGTAGAATAGTTACCCTGCCGGTTGATGCTGAGAGGACCACAGCTAGACTACCCTAGTGTTTTACAACTGGGGATAGGTAGAATAGTTACCCTGCTGGTTGATGCTGAGAGGACCACAGCTAGACTACCCTAGTGTTTTACAACTGGGGATAGGTAGAATAGTTACCCTGCTGGTTGATGCTGAGGGGACCACAGCTAGACTACCCTAGTGTTTTACAACTGGGGATAGGTAGACTAGTTACCCTGCTGGTTGATGCTGAGAGGACCACAGCTAGACTACCCTAGTGTTTTACAACTGGGGATAGGTAGAATAGTTACCCTGCTGGTTGATGCTGAGGGGACCACAGCTAGACTACCCTAGTGTTTTACAACTGGGGATAGGTAGACTAGTTACCCTGCTGGTTGATGCTGAGAGGGCCACAGCTAGACTACCCTAGTGTTTAACAACTGGGGATAGGTAGAATAGTTACCCTGCTGGTTGATGCTGAGAGGACCACAGCTAGACTACCCTAGTGTTTAACAACTGGGGATAGGTAGAATAGTTACCCTGCTGGTTGATGCTGAGAGGACCACAGCTAGACTACCCTAGTGTTTAACAACTGGGGATAGGTAGACTAGTTACCCTGCTGGTTGATGCTGAGAGGACCACAGCTAGACTACCCTAGTGTTTAACAACTGGGGATAGGTAGAATAGTTACCCTGCTGGTTGATGCTGAGAGGACCACAGCTAGACTACCCTAGTGTTTAACAACTGGGGATAGGTAGAATAGTTACCCTGCTGGTTGATGCTGAGAGGACCACAGCTAGACTACCCTAGTGTTTTACAACTGGGGATAGGTAGAATAGTTACCCTGCTGGTTGATGCTGAGGGGACCACAGCTAGACTACCCTAGTGTTTTACAACTGGGGATAGGTAGACTAGTTACCCTGCTGGTTGATGCTGAGAGGGCCACAGCTAGACTACCCTAGTGTTTAACAACTGGGGATAGGTAGAATAGTTACCCTGCTGGTTGATGCTGAGAGGACCACAGCTAGACTACCCTAGTGTTTAACAACTGGGGATAGGTAGAATAGTTACCCTGCTGGTTGATGCTGAGAGGACCACAGCTAGACTACCCTAGTGTTTAACAACTGGGGATAGGTAGACTAGTTACCCTGCTGGTTGATGCTGAGAGGACCACAGCTAGACTACCCTAGTGTTTAACAACTGGGGATAGGTAGAATAGTTACCCTGCTGGTTGATGCTGAGAGGACCACAGCTAGACTACCCTAGTGTTTAACAACTGGGGATAGGTAGAATAGTTACCCTGCTGGTTGATGCTGAGAGGACCACAGCTAGACTACCCTAGTGTTTAACAACTGGGGATAGGTAGAATAGTTACCCTGCTGGTTGATGCTGAGAGGACCACAGCTAGACTACCCTAGTGTTTAACAACTGGGGATAGGTAGAATAGTTACCCTGCTGGTTGATGCTGAGAGGACCACAGCTAGACTACCCTAGTGTTTTACAACTGGGGATAGGTAGAATAGTTACCCTGCTGGTTGATGCTGAGAGGGCCACAGCTAGACTACCCTAGTGTTTAACAACTGGGGATAGGTAGAATAGTTACCCTGCTGGTTGATGCTGAGAGGACCACAGCTAGACTACCCTAGTGTTTTACAACTGGGGATAGGTAGACTAGTTACCCTGCTGGTTGATGCTGAGAGGACCACAGCTAGACTACCCTAGTGTTTTACAACTGGGGATAGGTAGAATAGTTACCCTGCTGGTTGATGCTGAGAGGACCACAGCTAGACTACCCTAGTGTTTTACAACTGGGGATAGGTAGACTAGTTACCCTGCTGGTTGATGCTGAGAGGACCACAGCTAGACTACCCTAGTGTTTAACAACTGGGGATAGGTAGAATAGTTACCCTGCTGGTTGATGCTGAGAGGACCACAGCTAGACTACCCTAGTGTTTAACAACTGGGGATAGGTAGAATAGTTACCCTGCTGGTTGATGCTGAGGGGACCACAGCTAGACTACCCTAGTGTTTAACAACTGGGGATAGGTAGAATAGTTACCCTGCTGGTTGATGCTGAGAGGACCACAGCTAGACTACCCTAGTGTTTAACAACTGGGGATAGGTAGAATAGTTACCCTGCTGGTTGATGCTGAGAGGACCACAGCTAGACTACCCTAGTGTTTTACAACTGGGGATAGGTAGAATAGTTACCCTGCTGGTTGATGCTGAGAGGACCACAGCTAGACTACCCTAGTGTTTTACAACTGGGGATAGGTAGAATAGTTACCCTGCTGGTTGATGCTGAGAGGGCCACAGCTAGACTACCCTAGTGTTTTACAACTGGGGATAGGTAGAATAGAACCTGCTGGTTGATGCTGAGAGGACCACAGCTAGACTACCCTAGTGTTTAACAACTGGGGATAGGTAGAATAGTTACCCTGCTGGTTGATGCTGAGAGGACCACAGCTAGACTACCCTAGTGTTTTACAACTGGGGATAGGTAGAATAGAACCTGCTGAAACACTAACGTCACTTAAACCTCAGGGACAGCAATTTCAGGATGGAAATAGTTGCTGCTGCAAGGCTAAAAACTCCTGGGAAAAGACTGCAATGTCAGGATCAAAAAGGGACAACTATTTTTATCATGCGTGTTGTGTGTTGTCAGCTAACTGCTTGCCCTGATGAACCTTGGTCTTGGTAAGCTGGACAAGCCTGCATTCCAACCCAGCACTAAAATAGTGCAGACACTGATCTAAGATCAGTTTAACATTTCCCCCCCTAATGGTTAAGATTAGGATCTGGGGAGGGTAAACTGATCCTAGAGCTGTCTGTGCCCGAGGGCACCTTCCACCCAGAGTATCATGGCTGCTGTATCTTGTGACTCACCAGGCCTATGAGCGCCCTCTGCTGGCTATCCTCCTCCTGGAACAACAGAACCACTTTCTGATCTGCAGAGGAACACCATAACACAGTGGATTTAGACTTTTCATTACATGTCAAAGAGTTGGACATAAGGCAAAACAAACAGTCATGAGTCAGGACGAGGAAGAGGATTGCCTAATGATTTAAGAGAGATGAGTAAGTAGGGTTGCACATTTTGGGGAATATTCAGAGGTGGAAACTTTCCGTGGGAATTGACATGAATATATGGGAATTAACGGAAATATATGGGAATTAATATTAATACCATTTAAATGTAGATGTTTTTTGCATTGGATATATTTACCATTTCATATGGAGACAGAAACATAAACCTTTTCCCTCATCATATGTAGACATAATTCAAATGATTAAATCCTTCCAATAGAAATGCAAAAAAATATTTAGTACGAATTGAACTTGAATTAAACGAGTTGACTCTTCAAATGGGATGATTTCACTGAACAACAGAAAGGGAATTTTGAATGATCCATCACATCTCCCAAAAACGTTTTCAACATAAATCTATAAAATTATAGTCTAGAAACTAAAGCTTTGGTTGTCTTCCTCTCCGGCTTCCATGTCTTCTCCCTGGACCTCCTTAATGTCCACATCTTGAACATCAGACTCTGAGGCCTCATCTTCACTGTCACTTTCCAACCTTGTTGAGGATGGCTTGATGTCAGGCTCAAAAGCCTCATATTTGCCTGGATGGCCACCAATTTTTTGGGGGGGGTGTGATTTGGAGTATGATGGAGGCAACAGGGAAAAGAGCCTCAGATCCACTAAGTCCCTTCCATCAGGTGGCTGATGAGATATGTTGGCACGACTACCATATTGCATCTCCATCCCAAAGCCCTTGCCTGGAAGTGTACTTCGCCAGACTGCCAAGAACCTTGCCCTCATCCAGGCCAAGGTGGCGAGACACGGTAGTGATGACACCATAGGCCTTGTTGATCTCTGCACCAGACAGGATGCTCTTACCAGCATACTTGGGGTCCAACATGTACACTGTGGGGTGTTTGGGCTTCAGGCAGAAGTCTTCACGCTTTTTGATGTATTTCAGAACTGCAGTTTCCTCTGCTTGGAGCAACAGTGAAGTGGGCAGGGCAGTATGGATTTATTCTCTTACATCTGCAAGCAGAGTCTGAACATCAGACAGGATGGCATTGTCTCCCTCAATCCGTATAATGGCTACTGCTATAGGTTTCAGGCTGCTTACCACTCTCTCCCAAAATACATCATCCAGGAGGATCCTCTTGATGGGGCTGTCCATATTGGCAGACTGTGATATGGCCATTCCTTGGAGAGACTCCTTCCCCTCCAGGAGACTGTCAAACATGATGACGGCACCCCAACGGGTGTTGCTGGGCAGCTTCAATGTGGTGATCTTATTCTTCTCACATACCTTCTGTGGTCCAAGGTCATTGATGACTGCCTTCAGCTCATCTGCAATGTAGAGACCTGTGTGTCTGTTGTGTCTGTGCTCTTGTAGAATACTGGTTGAGGGGTGGAGATGATGTCGTTAATTATTCCTTGCCCACGAACATTTCACCACCCATTAAGAGATGATTGCAATACAGTCTGTTTTCTCTACGATTTGCTTGACCTTCACTTGAACTCTGTTGAACTCTGCATCCAGCAAATTACAGAGGGACATCTCCATGGTCTTCATTACAGAGGGACATCTCCATGGTCTTCATTACAGAGGGACATCTCCATGGTCTTCATTACAGAGGGACATCTCCATGGTCTTTTCATTACAGAGGGACATCTCCATGGTCTTCATTACAGAGGGACATCTCCATGGTCTTCATTACAGAGGGACATCTCCATGGTCTTCATTACAGAGGGACATCTCCATGGTCTTCATTACAGAGGGACATCTCCATGGTCTTTTCATTACAGAGGGACATCTCCATGGTCTTCATTACAGAGGGACATCTCCATGGTCTTCATTACAGAGGGACATCTCCATGGTCTTCATTACAGAGGGACATCTCCATGGTCTTCATTACAGAGGGACATCTCCAAGGTCTTCATTACAGAGGGACATCTCCATGGTCTTCATTACAGAGGGACATCTCCATGGTCTTTTCACTACAGAGGGACATCTCCATGGTCTTCATTACAGAGGGACATCTCCATGGTCTTTTCATTACAGATGGACATCTCCATGGTCTTTTCACTACAGAGGGACATATCCATGGTCTTCATTACAGAGGGACATCTCCATGGTCTTCATTACAGAGGGACATCTCCATGGTCTTCATTACAGAGGGACATCTCCATGGTCTTTTCACTACAGAGGGACATCTCCATGGTCTTCATTACAGAGGGACATCTCCATGGTCTTTTCATTTCAGAGGGACATCTCCATGGTCTTCATTACAGAGGGACATCTCCATGGTCTTCATTACAGAGGGACATCTCCATGGTCTTTTCACTACAGAGGGACATCTCCATGGTCTTCATTACAGAGGGACATCTCCAAGGTCTTCATTACAGAGGGACATCTCCATGGTCTTCATTACAGAGGGACATCTCCATGGTCTTTTCACTACAGAGGGACATCTCCATGGTCTTTTCACTACAGAGGGACATCTCCATGGTCTTCATTACAGAGGGACATCTCCATGGTCTTTTCACTACAGAGGGACATCTCCATGGTCTTCATTACAGAGGGACATCTCCATGGTCTTTTCATTACAGAGGGACATCTCCATGGTCTTTTCATTACAGAGGGACATCTCCATGGTCTTTTCATTACAGAGGGACATCTCCATGGTCTTTTCATTAGAGGGACATCTCCATGGTCTTTTCATTAGAGGGACATCTCCATGGTCTTTTCATTAGAGGGACATCTCCATGGTCTTTTCATTAGAGGGACATCTCCATGGTCTTCATTACAGAGGGACATCTCCATGGTCTTCATTACAGAGGGACATCTCCATGGTCTTCATTACAGAGGGACATCTCCATGGTCTTTTCATTAGAGGGACATCTCCATGGTCTTTTCATTAGAGGGACATCTCCATGGTCTTCATTACAGAGGGACATCTCCATGGTCTTCATTACAGAGGGACATCTCCATGGTCTTCATTACAGAGGGACATCTCCATGGTCTTCATTACAGAGGGACATCTCCATGGATAAACTGAAACAATACAGTCAGAAGATGACAAGGACAATGAAGGGGGGAGAGGAAAAAGTCAACTTGCAGAGGGTAGTTTCTGTGAGTTCGGATATTGGTGTGGAGAATGATGAATGGTGGTCGGTATGGGAGAGAGTATGTACGGTTGAGAGACAGACAGAGAGACAGAGAGAGAGTGAGACAGAGCAAGAGCGAGAGAGCAGTGTGTGTGACAGAGAGTGAGGTTGTGTATTGTCCGTGTGTGGCCCATGGGAGGTTGAGGTAGAGCGATGTTCAATCTCGTGGTTGAGCCACATTTGCACTGGGGTCAGGAAGCAGTGAAGGAGAGGAGAAACAAGACAGGGAGAAAGAAGGAAAGCAAACGAGAGAGACGCCCTTCTCCTCCCATTCTTATATAACCATGTGGCATTCTTCCCCTCTTTTCCCTCTCTCTCCCTGAATGAGAAATCATCAACAACTGTGGGCTCCGAGAGCGATGTTCTCCAGTGGACTCAAGTATGTGACCCTGAAACTCAAGTTGGAGGATTTCATTAACTGAAGCAGAAGACATTTCCTGTCTGTAGTCAAGAGTAAATGAGCTCACGTTAACTGACCTGCCAGCATCTTAATATACCACTGTTATTCTAGGTATAATAATCACAATAACAGCTTCATAGCCAAAGGACCAATATCAAGGTCTAGAGAGGCAAGGTTTCTCACAATCCTAGAGACAAGGCTTCTCACATTCCTAGAGACAAGGTTTCTCACAATCCTAGAGACAAGGTTTCTCACAATCCTAGAGACAAGGTTTCTCACAATCCTAGAGACAAGGTTTCTCACATTCCTAGAGACAAGGTTTCTCACAATCCTAGAGACAAGGTTTCTCACATTCCTAGAGACAAGGTTTCTCACATTCCTAGAGACAAGGTTTCTCACATTCCTAGAGACAAGGTTTCTCACATTCCTAGAGACAAGGTTTCTCACATTCCTAGAGACAAGGTTTCTCACATTCCTAGAGACAAGGTTTCTCACATTCCTAGAGACAAGGTTTCTCACAATCCTAGAGACAAGGTTTCTCACATTCCTAGAGACAAGGTTTCTCACATTCCTAGAGACAAGGTTTCTCACAATCCTAGAGACAAGGTTTCTCACAATCCTAGAGACAAGGTTTCTCACATTCCTAGAGACAAGGTTTCTCACAATCCTAGAGACAAGGTTTCTCACATTCCTAGAGACAAGGTTTCTCACATTCCTAGAGACAAGGTTTCTCACATTCCTAGAGACAAGGTTTCTCACATTCCTAGAGACAAGGTTTCTCACAATCCTAGAGACAAGGTTTCTCACAATCCTAGAGACAAGGTTTCTCACATTCCTAGAGACAAGGTTTCTCACAATCCTAGAGACAAGGTTTCTCACAATCCTAGAGACAAGGTTTCTCACATTCCTAGAGACAAGGTTTCTCACAATCCTAGAGACAAGGTTTCTCACAATCCTAGAGACAAGGTTTCTCACAATCCTAGAGACAAGGTTTCTCACATTCCTAGAGACAAGGTTTCTCACATTCCTAGAGACAAGGTTTCTCACATTCCTAGAGACAAGGTTTCTCACATTCCTAGAGACAAGGTTTCTCACATTCCTAGAGATAAGGTTTCTTACAATCCTTCTATAAATTGATAGTGGCTTTTAGAATGTGACATCTTACCAAGATTCCAGCTGTCCACCTTCGACAGAACTCTGAAAATAACAGAGGAAATATCAGATGATATGACTTACTTGACTTTTAAGTGGAAACTGTGTCTGTGTGTACACAGTATCTCTACGCGTCTGTGTGTACACAGTATCTCTACGCGTCTGTGTGTACACAGTATCTCTACGCGTCTGTGTGTACACAGTATCTCTACGCGTCTGTGTGTACACAGTATCTCTACGCGTCTGTGTGTACACAGTATCTCTACGCGTCTGTGTGTACACAGTATCTCTACGCGTCTGTGTGTACACAGTATCTCTACGCGTCTGTGTGTACACAGTATCTCTACGCGTCTGTGTACACAGTATCTCTACGCGTCTGTGTGTACACAGTATCTCTACGCGTCTGTGTGTACACAGTATCTCTACGCGTCTGTGTGTACACAGTATCTCTACGCGTCTGTGTGTACACAGTATCTCTACGTGTCTGTGTGTATACAGTATCTCTATGTGTCTGTGTGTATACAGTATCTCTACGCGTCTGTGTGTATACAGTATCTCTACGTGTCTGTATGTTTGAGTGTTAATATCTATCAGTGTTATTGATCCCCGCGTTAATATCCATCAGTGTTATTGATCCCCGCGTTAATATCCATCAGTGTTATTGATCCCCGCGTTAATATCCATCAGTGTTATTGATCCCCGCGTTAATATCCATCAGTGTTATTGATCCCCGCGTTAATATCCATCAGTGTTATTGATCCCCGCGTTAATATCCATAAGTGTCATTGATCCCCGTGTTAATATCCATCAGTGTTATTGATCCCCGTGTTAATATCTATCAGTGTTATTGATCCCCGTGTTAATATCTATCAGTGTTATTGATCCCCGTGTTAATATCTATCAGTGTCATTGATCCCCGTGTTAATATCTATCAGTGTCATTGATCCCTGTGTTAATATCTATCAGTGTTATTGATCCCTGTGTTAATATCTATCAGTGTTATTGATCCCTGTGTTAATATCTATCAATGTCATTGATCCCTGTGAGTTTGTCTCCCTGTGCTTTCAATAGTCAAGTTCCCCCTGTACCCCACCAACACACTTCCTCCAACACACACAACATTCTGCAACACACAAGAGACCCTTCGCTCTTCGGTTCTCCACCTACTGTTTAGTGTTCTCCTCAATGTGACGTAGATAGTTAGAAGCCTTCTTGTTCTTTGACTTCTCTAACTTCTGGAACAGACAGAGGGAGGAACATGTTCTCTGACTTCTGGAACAGACAGAGGGAGGAACATGTTCTCTGACTTCTGGAACAGACAGAGGGAGGAACATGTTCTCTGACTTCTGGAACAGACAGAGTTTATTTTTTATTTTTTTTATTTTACCTTTATTTTACTAAGCAAGTCAGTTAAGAACAAATTCTTATTTTCAATGACGGCCTAGGAACAGTGGGTTAACTGCCTGTTCAGGGGCAGAACGGCAGATTTTGTACCTTGTCAGCTCGGGATTTGTACTTGCAACATGTTCTCTAACTTCTGGAACAGACAGAGGGAGGAACGTGTTCTCTAACTTCTGGAACAGACAGAGTGAATAACTTGTTCTCTAACTTCTGGAACAGACAGAGGGAGGAACGTGTTCTAACTTCTGGAACAGACAGAGGGAGGAACATGTTCTCTAACTTCTGGAACAGACAGAGGGAGGAACATGTTCTCTAACTTCTGGAACAGACAGAGTGAAGAACGTGTTCTCTAACTTCTGGAACAGACAGAGGGAGGAACATGTTCTCTAACTTCTGGAACAGACAGAGGGAGGAACATGTTCTCTAACTTCTGGAACAGACAGAGTGAGGAACGTGTTCTCTAACTTCTGGAACAGACAGAGTGAAGAACGTGTTCTCTAACTTCTGGAACAGACAGAGGGAGGAACATGTTCTCTGACTTCTGGAACAGAGAGTGAAGAAAGTGTTCTCTAACTTCTGGAACAGACAGAGGGAGGAACATGTTCTCTGACTTCTGGAACAGACAGAGTGAAGAAAGTGTTCTCTAACTTCCTCTTATGAAGGTATACTGTACTACATGTTGCATGTCCATGTTAGTCATTTAGCACATACAAGAGCAATTAGGGTTCATTGCCTTGCTCAAGAAAACATCAACAGATTCGTCTCAGGGATTTGAGCCAGCGACCTTTCGGTTACTGACCCAACGCTCTTAAACGCTAGGCTACCTGTTGAAGTGGTTCTATAAGGGAATATGTCAGGAATTGGAAGTGATGAATGTTTTCATACTGTCCTACTGCTGGCTGCAGTGTAAAGAGTAGGATCAGAGAGAGAGACCATGGTTCCATACTGTCCTACTGCTAGCTGCAGTGTAAAGCTTAAGATCAGAGAGAGACCATGGTTCCATACTGTCCTACTGCTGGCTGCAGTGTAAAGCTTAGGATCAGAGAGAGAGACCATGGTTCCATACTGTCATACTGCAGTGTAAAGCTTGGGATCAGAGAGAGAGACCATGGTTCCATACTGTCCTACTGCTAGCTGCAGTGTAAAGCTTGGGATCAGAGAGAGACCATGGTTCCATACTGTCCTACTGCTGGCTGCAGTGTAAAGCGTAGGATCAGAGAGAGAGACCATGGTACCATACTGTCCTACTGCTAGCTGCAGTGTAAAGCTTAGGATCAGAGAGAGAGACCATGGTTCCATACTGTCCTACTGCTAGCTGCAGTGTAAAGCGTAGGATCAGAGAGAGAGACCATGGTTCCATACTGTCCTACTGCTAGCTGCAGTGTAAAGCTTGGGATCAGAGAGAGAGACCATGGTTCCATACTGTCCTACTGCTAGCTGCAGTGTAAAGAGTAGGATCAGAGAGAGAGACCATGGTTCCATACTGTCCTACTGCTAGCTGCAGTGTAAAGCTTGGGATCAGAGAGAGAGACCATGGTACCATACTGTCCTACTGCTAGCTGCAGTGTAAAGCTTAGGATCAGAGAGAGAGACCATGGTTCCATACTGTCCTACTGCTAGCTGCAGTGTAAAGAGTAGGATCAGAGAGAGAGACCATGGTTCCATACTGTCCTACTGCTGGCTGCAGTGTAAAGCGTAGGATCAGAGAGAGAGACCATGGTTCCATACTGTCCTACTGCTAGCTGCAGTGTAAAGCTTAGGATCAGAGAGAGAGACCATGGTTCCATACTGTCCTACTGCTAGCTGCAGTGTAAAGCTTGGGATCAGAGAGAGAGACCATGGTTCCATACTGTCCTACTGCTAGCTGCAGTGTAAAGCTTGGGATCAGAGAGAGACCATGGTTCCATACTGTCCTACTGCTAGCTGCAGTGTAAAGCTTGGGATCAGAGAGAGAGACCATGGTTCCATACTGTCCTACTGCTAGCTGCAGTGTAAAGCGTAGGATCAGAGAAAGAGACCATGGTTCCATACTGTCCTACTGCTAGCTGCAGTGTAAAGCTTGGGATCAGAGAGAGAGACCATGGTTCCATACTGTCCTACTGCTAGCTGCAGTGTAAAGCTTGGGATCAGAGAGAGAGACCATGTTTCCATACTGTCCTACTGCTAGCTGCAGTGTAAAGCTTGGGATCAGAGAGAGAGACCATGGTTCCATACTGTCCTACTGCTAGCTGCAGTGTAAAGCTTGGGATCAGAGAGAGAGACCATGGTTCCATACTGTCCTACTGCTAGCTGCAGTGTAAAGCGTAGGATCAGAGAGAGAGACCATGGTTCCATACTGTCCTACTGCTAGCTGCAGTGTAAAGCTTGGGATCAGAGAGAGAGACCATGGTTCCATACTGTCCTACTGCTAGCTGCAGTGTAAAGCTTGGGATCAGAGAGAGAGACCATGGTTCCATACTGTCCTACTGCTGGCTGCAGTGTAAAGCGTAGGATCAGAGAGACCATGGTTCCATACTGTCCTACTGCTAGCTGCAGTGTAAAGCTTGGGATCAGAGAGAGAGACCATGGTTCCATACTGTCCTACTGTTAGCTGCAGTGTAAAGCTTGGGATCAGAGAGAGACCATGGTTCCATACTGTCCTACTGCTAGCTGCAGTGTAAAGCTTGGGATCAGAGAGAGAGACCATGGTTCCATACTGTCCTACTGCTTAGCTGCAGTGTAAAGCTTGGGATCAGAGAGAGAGACCATGGTTCCTGTGGTGCACTGAGCTCCCAGAGATAATCTATATTCCAGTCTCTCTGTGTGAACTCACCAGGGTAGCGAGCAGCTTGGTCCAGTCTGGCAGACTGTGAGAGGTTCTGGATCTGCAGTTTGATCCTCTAATATGTGTGAACTCACCAATGCTGCTACATATTTCTAGGTCTGAACAGAACTCACCAGGGTAGTGAGCAGCTTGGTCCAGTCTGGCAGGTTCTGAGATGCTCTGTATCGTGGGTTTGGAACCGCCTCAAAGTACTTCATCTTTTCTGTGCTCCACTGCAGCTCTTCCCAATAACCCTGGAGACTCCTGGCCTGCAGCCAAACATCACCAAACATCTAGTAAACACCAGATGTTTACTACTTTTACAGTTTGTGCAAATTAAGTCCATTTGTTATGGTCATCTTGAGACCTCCTTGGAAACTAAATGATTTATGGCACGGTGTTCATACTACATAACATTAAATGAAATGCACTTGATTGTAACAAATGGTTCATGTTTTGCCTTTAATTAAAGACAGCCTCCATCTACAGAATAATCACTGGGTATTTCATTGTAAATAGCCCAGTTTATATAATATTATTACGTCCTTACTTTCAACACAACTCTTCTTCATTTAATTCATTAGATATGCATTCTTTATCTGTTACTGAGCACTGGATCTGCTTCCCACTCTTGTCTGCCCCCTAGTGTCTAACCTGGAAATAAATCACTAAATATTACACACGTGACTGATCAGGTAGTTGAATAGCTCGAGTGGGTGAAAGACATCTTACCTTTCCTTTGAACACTGGTTCAGCATGGAGCTCTGTGGTGCAGGTGACACCGGGGACCTGGTCTAGAGCCTCAGGTACCTTCTTCTTCTCAAACACAGAGGAGTAGGGTAGGACTTCATCCAGACTGAGACACTTCTTATAGATGATCCTGTACAGTGACGCTGTCGTTGAAGGGAGACGATGAGTCTTCCATAAAACACCACAAAAATAGATTTTAAAACGATGATAAGTCTTGTTCCACTTACCCAGAATAAATTCCTGAATTTGATCGAAGGTGTCGAACGGCATGACATTGTCACAGATCCAATCTATGATCTGCAGAGAAAACACATGAAGTAACAGCAGTGCTATGCTATGTAACAACATCTTGGTAGTGTTACTATAGTAACTCCAGTGTTACCACACATGCATGAAGCCATGTTATGTAAAGGGTTTCCACAGAGTGGATGAAACCACAGCAGCCTCGTCCTCCCGGACCTCTAAAACGGGTTACCTCTCTAACTGTGTTGTCATGGCCACAGAGACACCGTTTAGAACAAGTACTGCAGATGGAGATTTCAAGTGCAGCACTTTCTCTATTATAAACAACCTGACTCATGGTCAACATCCAGTCCTAAACTTCTCCCTCCAAAACGTCTCTCTTTCACTCTTCAAAGGGGGCAACACTCTAGACAAACTGCTACAGACCTATATCTATCCTACCCTGCCTTTCTAAGGTCTGCAAAAGCCAAGTTAACAAACAGATCACCGACCATTTCGATTCCCACCGTACCTTCTCCGCTATGCAATCTGGTTTCAGAGCTGGTCGTGGGTGCACCTCAGCCACACTCAAGGTCCTAAATGATATCATAACCGCCATCGATAAGAGACAATACTGTGCAGCTGTATTCATCGACCTGGCCAAGGCTTTCGACTCTGTCAATCACCACATTCTTATCGGCAGAGTCAGCAGCCTTGGTTTCTCAAATGATTGCCTCGCCTGGTTCACCAATTACTTCTCTGATAGAGTTCAGTGTGTCAAATCGGACAGCCTGTTGTCCGGACCTCTGGCAGTCCGGACAATGGGGGTGCCACAGGGTTCAATTCTCGGGCCGACTTTCTTCTCTGTATACATCAATGATGTCGCTCTTGCTGCTGGTGATTCTCTGATCCACCTCTACGCAGACGACACCATTCTGTATACTTCTGGCCCTTCTTTGGACACTGTGTTAACAACCCTCCAGACGAGCTTCAATGCCATACAACTCTCCTTCCGTGGCCTCCAACTGCTTTTAAATACAAGTAAAACTAAATGCATGCTCTTCAACCGATCGCTACCCGCACCTGCCCAACATCACTACTCTGGACGGCTCTGACTTAGAATACGTGAACAACTACAAATACTTAGGTGTCTGGTTAGACTGTAAACTCTCCTTCCAGACCCATATCAAACATCTCCAATCCAAAGTTAAATCTAGAATTGGCTTCGTATTTTGCAACAAAGCATCCTTCACTCATGCTGCCAAACATACCCTAGTAAAACTGACCATCCTACCAATCCTCGACTTCGGCGTTGTCATTTACAAAATAGCCTCCAATACCCTACTCAACAAATTGGATGCAGTCTATCACAGTGCAATCCGTTTTGTCACCAAAGCCCCATATACTACCCACCATTGCGACCTGTACTCTCTCGTTGGCTGGCCCTCGCTTCACTCTCGTCGGCAAACCCACTGAATCCATGTCATCTACAAGACCCTGCTAGGTAAAGTCCCCCCTTATCTCAGCTCGCTGGTCACCATAGCATTTCCCACCTGTAGCACACGCTCCAGCAGGTATATCTCTCTAGTCACCCCCAAAACCAATTCTTTCTTTGGCCGCCTCTCCTTCCAGTTCTCTGCTGCCAATGACTGGAACGAACTGCAAAAATCACTGAAGCTGGAGATCATATCTCCCTCACTAACTTTACGCTCCAGCTGTCAGAGCAGCTCACAGATCACTGCACCTGTACATAGCCCATCTGTAAATAGCCCATCCAACTACCTCATCCCCATACTGTTATTTATTTATTTTGATCCTTTGCACCCCAGTATCTCTACTTGCACATTCATCATCTGCACATCTATCACTCCAGTGTTTAATTGCTATATTGTAATTACTTCGCCACTATGGCCTATTTATTGCCTTACCTCCCTTATCTTACCTCATTTGCACACACTGTATATAGACTTTTTCTCTATTGTGTTATTGACTGTATGTTTATTCCATGTGTAACTCTGTGTTGTTGTTTGTGTCGCACTGCTTTTCTTTATCTTGGCCAGGTTGCAGTTGTAAATGAGAACTCAACTAGACTACCTGGATAAATAAAGGTTAAATATATATATTTTAAACACACTGTGTCTCTCTTGCTCTCTCTCCCTCTCTGAACAAAGTGTTCTCGTGGGTTTTGCTTGCATCTCCTACCTTCAGTTCTAGTGCAGCGTTGGGTCCCATGTAGAGCAGCAGACAGTGCAGGGCAGCCAGGCGTTGAGCGTCAGGTCTCCTGTGGCTACAGCACAGAGCATAAGACATCATGAATACGACATAAACAGAGGAGTGTACCATCACTATAACACTCAATGCTCCAGTACCTTCTACATGCAGTAAGCACGAAATACACACTCAAGACCATTTTCCATTCAACAATGGATTGAGCTATATTGTATTCTATGTTATTCTATTCTATATCATTCTATTACATTCTACTCCATTCCATTCTACTCCATTCCATTCTAGTCCATTCTATTCTATTCTATTCTATTCTATTCGAGTCCATTCTACCTGCAGTGCAGTAGGTCCATGAGGAAGGAGGGGTTGAGGTCTACAGTGTACATCCTGCCTGTGTTCAGGTCCAGCAGAGAGGACTCGGGTAGAGACAACACCACACTGTCTGATCCCAACACACCCAGCTCTGCATCAACACCTGTAACACAGTTACACTGGGGCCATCATCAACACTGTTACACTGGGGCCATCATCAACACAGTTATACTGGGGCCATCATCAACACAGTTACACTGGGGCCATCATCAACACAGTTACACTGGGGCCATCATCAACACAGTTACACTGGGGCCATCATCAACACAGTTACACTGGGGCCATCATCAACACCTGTAACACAGTTACACTGGGGCCATCATCAACACAGTTATACTGGGGCCATCATCAACACTGTTACACTGGGGCCATCATCAACACAGTTACACTGGGGCCATCATCAACACAGTTACACTGGGGCCATCATCAACACAGTTACACTGGGGCCATCATCAACACCTGCAACACAGTTACACTGGGGCCATCATCAACACCTGTAACACAGTTACACTGGGGCCATCATCAACACCTGTAACACAGTTACACTGGGGCCATCATCAACACCTGTAACACAGTTACACTGGGGCCATCATCAACACAGTTACACTGGGGCCATCATCAACACCTGTAACACAGTTACACTGGGGCCATCATCAACACCTGTAACACAGTTACACTGGGCCATCATCAACACAGTTACACTGGGGCCATCATCAACACAGTTATACTGGGGCCATCATCAACACCTGCAACACAGTTACACTGGGGCCATCATCAACACAGTTACACTGGGGCCATCATCAACAGTTACTCTGGGGCCATCATCAACACAGTTATACTGGGGCCATCATCAACACAGTTACACTGGGGCCATCATCAACACTGTTACACTGGGGCCATCATCAACACTGTTACACTGGGGCCATCATCAACACAGTTACACTGGGGCCATCATCAAAACAGTTACACTGGGGCCATCATCAACACAGTTACACTGGGGCCATCATCAACACAGTTACACTGGGGCCATCATCAACAGTTACTCTGGGGCCATCATCAACACAGTTATACTGGGGCCATCATCAACACAGTTATACTGGGGCCATCATCAACACTGTTACACTGGGGCCATCATCAACACTGTTACACTGGGGCCATCATCAACACAGTTACACTGGGGCCATCATCAACACAGTTACACTGGGGCCATCATCAACACAGTTACACTGGGGCCATCATCAACACAGTTACACTGGGGCCATCATCAACACCTGCAACACAGTTACACTGAGGCCAGTTTAACAAACACACACTTGGGCTGCATCTGAAATGACTCCCTATTCCTCATATAGTCCACTTCTGTCGGTAACCAGGGTCGTGTTCATAGACACGTAATGGAGTGAAACAAAGAGGTGTCTCAACCGTAAAAATAAAAACTCTATTTCCTTTTCCATTGCAAAACAATTGGCTACGGTGTGTCCTGATGAACATGCCCCAGGTCGAGCCTTACCTGAGAGGAAGAGGCTGTGGCAGAGCAGCTCCTGTTGCCTGGTGTTGATGCAGTGCAGGAAGTGACCAGACAGGTAGACTACCACATAGTAACCTGGGCAGAGAACAGCAGGCTTGTCTACATTTATTCATCAGCTATCTTGGACTGATCTCAAATGTTTTTGGTTGGTTTATTTGTTTGTTCTCTTATGTAAATGTCTACTGTACAATAATAATAAACATCCTATCACAAATAACTCCTAAAACCACTTCCTCAGTCCCAAGTAGAAGTAGCACTATCAGGGGCTGTGATAGGATGGATGGGTTGTCTGGGAGTGTTCCAGTAGGTTCTGAAGGGGCTGTGATAGGATGGATGGGCTGTGTGAGAGTGTTCCAGTAGGTTCTGAAGGGGCTGTGATAGGATGGATGGGCTGTGTGAGAGTGTTCCAGTAGGTTCTGAAGGGGCTGTGATAGGATGGATGGGCTGTGTGAGAGTGTTCCAGCAGGTTCTGAAGGGGCTGTGACAGGATGGACGGGACATCTGTGAGACAGATGTATTGACTGACCTATAGGGATGAAGAGAGGGAGGAGATCTGTACTACATGGACTAGGGGTGCCATCCAGAGCCACTGAGAACGTTTTACTGCAGCCTGTAGAGGGCAAAGAGGCTCTGGTAGATTACAATGTACAACTTGAAACTTAGAAGAATTTAGGATTTTCTCTGACGGAACTGAATTAGTCATTTGTGAATAATGTATGGAACCAATGCAACATGGTAAGACGTATAATACTGAACCTCTGTGCACCAGGACTATGGTGTATGTGATCTCCTGGTTGACACAAGCAGGCTGGCTGTAACACACACACATACTCCCTGCAATCAACAGTAAGGAGCAGGTATTAAAACAACCAATTACACTCTAACAACAGATTAATACAAAGAAGAAGAAGAAGCTAAACCAGAAGAAGAAGTAGAAGCAGAGCCAGAAGAAGAAATAGAAGAAGCAGAACCAGAAGAAGCAGAAGAAGAAAAAGCAGAAGAAGCAGAAGAAGAAGCAGAACCAGAAGAAGCAGAAGAACAAGCAGAAGCAGAATCAGAAGAACCAGAAGAACCAGAAGCAGAAGAAAAAGCAGAAGAAGCAGAAGAAAAAGCAGAAGAACCAGAAGAAGAAGCAGAAGAACCAGAAGAAGAAGCAGAAGAAGAAGCAGAAGAACCAGAAGAAGAAGCAGAAGAACCAGAAGAAGAACCAGAAGAAGAAGCAGAAGAACCAGAAGAAGAAGCAGAACCAGAAGAAGAAGCAGAAGAATTTTAACAATGTGGTATTGATTGGGGTCTTATTAAAAGCAACAGTGTTTCATTGGTTGAATCTTGAATGTCATTTGGAATAAGTAGCACAATGAAGTGATTATGATCCTGGCCCTGGGCCGTCGTCAACCATCTTTAGATTTGATAGGCCTTTCAAAGAGACACAAATTATTTTTACGATTGAGAAGCCTGCAGCATTTCCAATTGTGCAGCTTGACTAATGCAATCTTGAGAATTGAGAAGTTGTATTAAATCTGGGCTTTGTGAAGGGAGTGTGATTGTGCTGGTGGTGGACTGAACTGTCCATTGATCAAGGAGTGACACAGTTCATCTAGATCACAGTAGCTACAGCACTTACCCTCTGTTTCCATTCACGTCCCATGTCAAACAAAAAGTAACGACAAACTTAATGAAAGAGGAATGTTCTCCGAGCATAGAACATTATCAACACAGTACAGTATGGAGGTGAATCAGTTTACGTTCAACCAAAACCTGCCTGTGTTATTGGTGATCACCACCATCCTCATCTCCTCCCGTTCCTGCTGCGTCTCTTGGTGATGGTCAAAGCCCAGATTAACAAACCTAGGGGTCAAACACACAAGGAGTTATCCATACAGCATGACGAGAAATGGCTGAATATTGATGAAGTGTTTTCAGGAAATACACAGTTTAGCTGAAAAGTTATCTTATTTAATTCAATTTCACTTTTCATTCTTACCTCATACAGGTGAAAGGGTTAGAGGGCAACTCCAGTACAAGCTCAAACTGTCGGAAAGAGGGGGAAGCATTAAGAATCCGGACCTGAAATCAAACACTACCCATAAAGTGTTCATGATTAAATGATTTCTGCTGCTAAGTCTCACCAAGGTCTCACAGTCGCGGTCATGGCTGAATTGCACACATTTCAGCACAGCTTTTTCCTGACAGAGAAAGAAGGGAGGTCATTATTTCATTATCAGGAGGAATTTCTGCGTTCTTCTTCACAGTTCAAAAGGAACCGGTTAGTTTAAGGTGTTGTTGCCCAGGTCAGAGCCTACAGTGTGTTACCTACAGTACCGGTCAAAAGTTAGGACACACCTACTCATTCAAGGGTCTTTCTTCATTTTTAGTATTTTCTACATTGTAGAATAGTGAAGACATCAAAACTATGAAAATAACACATATGGAATCATGTAGTAACCAAATAAGTGTTAAACAAATCCAAATATAGTTTATATTTGAGATTCTTTAAAGTAGCCACCCTACTTTGGTTTGTGCTTAGTGGGACTATCATTTGTTTTTCAACAGGACAATGACCCAACACACTTCCAGGCTGGGTAAGTGCTATTTGACCAAGGAGAGGGATGAAGTGCTGCATCAGATGACCTAGTTCTCCACAATCACCCGACCTCAACCCAGTTGAGATGTTTTGGGATGGGTACGACCGCAGAATGAAGGAAAAGCAGCCAACAAGTGCTCGGTATATGTTGGAACTCCTTCAAGACTGTTGTAAAAGCATTCCAGGTGAAGCTGGTTGAGAGAATGCCAATAGTGCAAAGCTGTCATCAAGGCAAAGGCTGGCTACTTTGAAGAATCTAAAATATAAAATCTATTTAGATTTGTTTAAGAATATTTTGGTTACTACATGATTCCTTGTGTGTTATTTGATAGTGTTGATGTCTTCACTATTATTCTATAATGTAGAAAATAGTAAAAATAAAGAAAAACCCTTGAATGAGTAGGTGTGTCCAAACTTTTGACTGGTACTGTATATATGTGGTATGTTACCCTGTGTGTGAGGTAGAAGAGTCTCTGTGTCTGGCTGTCCCACTGGACCCAGCTGAACTCCTCTGCCACCCTGTCTCTGGCCAGGCACTCTGGGCTCAACATCACCTGTTAGAACATCAGTCAACCGGAAGTGATGTCACTACGGAACAGTTGCATTCCATTCCAGTTCTCTATAGTCTGTGACAGTGTTTCTTACCACTCTGTAACCCTCTTGTCTGACCAGCATCACATGGAGCTGCTCCACATCTAAAAGGTCAAAGGTCAAAGTTCAAAACCTAAACCCTGAAGGCCCAGTGGCCCTACCCTCCCAAAAACACAGAACAGTGTCATCTAATGTCTTTGTACTATCATAGTTAAAAGCTGTGACCCTCAGAGACTCCACACCACTTCACTTCCCAGATACTCACAGCCATCTTCTGCTACCAGCAGCAGGTGACTCTCCAGCACCGAGTCCCTCTCTGTGTCTGGATGGAGGAACTGTATGGAACCAAAGATGACTGGTTAACATTCTTTGTAGTAGAACCAGGTTATAGCACGTTGTTACATCAATGTAATAACAACCGAGGGGAAGCTTACTGTAATAGGTGTAACTGATAAGAGTACAGTAGAGTCCAAGTACAAAACAGCTCTATACCTGAACTCTGACCCGGCAGTCGACAGCCTTCAGGACCTTAGTGTTGTTAATGGGATGGATCTCAATGAGGAGGGTCAGACATTTTGAAACTAGGAGTAGACAATTGAAAGGTGTTATATATGGTAATGATTAACTTCCCTGACCTGAAACAGCAGAAAACTGCTTCAGTGCCTGCGCTGCCCTTGTGATCACTGCTACTCATTCAACACACACAGGTGACCGATATCGTGCGGCCTACAGCCAATAGTTGTGTACAGTTTGAACCTGTCGTGTAGAGTACACTTGAAACACTCAAAAACCTGTGGTGCATGTGTGGATAGATACTTCATAACATCCTGAATGTTACCCATCTGACTATTAGAGTTGTAGTGAATACAGCCACGGGTCTGTCTCCCTAAAGGCTCAGAGAACCAGAGGGAAACAGAGAGCTAGTTATCAGCAGGATATAGCTTACCACTTCCCTCTTCATGACATACTGTAGATTTACATGGTTTTCTGTCGAGTTGCATTTCTCTAATCTTCAGCTTCTGTGTTTGTTTGTCTGTATCAGAGTTGGGAGGTGTGTGTGTGTCAGTGTGTTTGTGGGGGTCGAGCCAAGGGAGACAGGTACCTGGTCTGAGGCGCTCCTCTGTTCTTGTCCTCTGTGCCAAACTGACCGCTAAAAATTAGATTAAAAGACAAGTATGTGAGTTGATGTGGGTTCAGTGACGTGACTTCAATACAATGGCTCTTGGCTGTCGGCTCAGTCACAAGACATTGTTCCTCTCTCGTGATGATAAGGTTCTCCCACGGGGTGATCACAATCTTGGACTGGAAATGTCAGTCGGCTGTATGTAGGAAAACCTGTATCTAGTCTAACACTGACACACTAGGGGAGGAGACACTGGCTCAACACTTCAGTGAGGATCCTTGTTTCACTGTCTGTGTGTCTTTGTACTACGCATGTGTGTCACATAGAATTAGAAAAGTATGGATTCTAGAGTTTTATCTGTTCTACACCATAGAATTCAATAGAACAATTAATGTATCTCTATGTTCTACACATTATATTTCTTAGTCCATGAACAGGTCCTTACCCAGCAGAGTCTCCTCCTTATTCAGAGAACAGCTGCTGACACACACCTGCTTGTCAAATGTGTAGAGGAGCTGTGAAGAGAGGGGAGAGGGGTAAGGGGACAGGGGTTAGGGGACAGAGGACAGGGGTTAGGGCCCATGATGAACACTACAAACAGCTGGTGGTGATCAGGCAGTGTACTAGGAGTAACCTCACATTCCATTAAGACTATGGACTGGCATATATACACACTCACTCACAGTCAAACACACACAGTCACACACACACCCACACAGAGGAAGCTCTACCTTATTCTGTCTGGTATTGGGGTCGTATTTCCCGATCCTGGTGGTCCCGGTTTCCCCCTGAGAGATGAGAGGAGCAAAGCCATTACGGCTCATAATGACTGTGTGTGTGTGTGTGTGTGTGTGTGTGTGTGTGTGTGTGTGTGTGTGTGTGTGTGTGTGTGTGTAATGATCTATACTTATGCCCATGACATCTCAGCTGTCTATGTGGGGCTCAACACTCCCTCACAGTCTGAGGATACTTTATGAACAACTCTATGTTATAGAGAAACGGAATACCTCTTAACCAGTAGCTCTTAACCAGTATCTTATTCAGCTGCAGTGGTCTGTCATGAGTCTTTGGGCTTCTATTTGGAGCCTACGTCCCAGATCCCCATGGGCCCTGGTCAAAAGTGGTGCACTATAGGGTATAGGGTGCCATTGGGATGCTGCACTATAGGGTATAGGGTGTCATTGGGATGCTGCACTATAGGGTGCCATTGGGATGCTGCACTATAGGGTATAGGGTGCCATTGGGATGCTGCACTATAGGGTATAGGGTGCCATTGGGATGCTGCACTATAGGGTGCCATTGGGATGCTGCACTATAGGGTATAGGGTGCCATTGGGATGCTGCACTATAGGGTATAGGGTGTCATTGGGATGCTGCACTATAGGGTATAGGGTGCCATTGGGATGCTGCACTATAGGGTATAGGGTGCCATTGGGATGCTGCACTATAGGGTATAGGGTGTCATTGGGATGCTGCACTATAGGGTATAGGGTGCCATTGGGATGCTGCACTATAGGGTATAGGGTGTCATTGGGATGCTGCACTATAGGGTATAGGGTGTCATTGGGATGCTGCACTATAGGGTATAGGGTGCCATTGGGATGCTGCACTATAGGGTGCCATTGGGATGCTGCACTATAGGGTATAGGGTGTCATTGGGATGCTGCACTATAGGGTATAGGGTGCCATTGGGATGCTGCACTATAGGGTATAGGGTGCCATTGGGATGCTGCACTATAGGGTGTCATTGGGATGCTGCACTATAGGGTATAGGGTGTCATTGGGATGCTGCACTATAGGGTATAGGGTGCCATTGGGATGCTGCACTATAGGGTATAGGGTGCCATTGGGATGCTGCACTATAGGGTATAGGGTGCCATTGGGATGCTGCACTATAGGGTATAGGGTGCCATTGGGATGCTGCACTATAGGGTATAGGGTGCCATTGGGATGCTGAACTATAGGGAATAGGGTGCCATTGGGATGCTGCACTATAGGGTATAGGGTGCCATTGGGATGCTGCACTATAGAGTATAGGGTGCCATTGGGATGTTGCACTATAGAGTATAGGGTGCCATTGGGATGTTGCACTATAGGGAATAGGGTGCCATTGGGATGCTGCACTATAGGGTATAGGGTGCCATTGGGATGCTGCACTATAGGGTATAGGGTGCCATTGGGATGCTGCACTATAGGGTATAGGGTGCCATTGGGATGCTGCACTATAGAGTATAGGGTGCCATTGGGATGCTGCACTATAGGGTATAGGGTGCCATTGGGATGCTGCACTATAGAGTATAGGGTGCCATTGGGATGCTGCACTATAGGGAATAGGGTGCCATTGGGATGCTGCACTATAGGGTATAGGGTGCCATTGGGATGCTGCACTATAGGGAATAGGGTGCCATTGGGATGCTGCACTATAGAGTATAGGGTGCCATTGGGATGCTGCACTATAGGGTGCCATTGGGATGCACCCTAGACAGAGAGAATGTCCCCACCACTTCCTGAAGAGCACACTGTTGGTTATGTGTGGAACGTCACGCTTGACATACCCATTATAATGCTATGTGGACGCCCCTTGCCCAGTGTCCACTTACTTTCCAGGAGTAGAGGACTCCTCCATCCCTTTCAATGTTGAGGATCCGAGTGTCAACGATCCCTGAGTATTCTGTAGTAGAAAAAAATACATTTTGCCATTACATGTGTCACTACTATCATGGTATTTGTCACACATTGTCACCTTGTGCGTAAAGGCACAAAGTATACGTTTTGGATATCGGTCGAGCGATACAACCAGATAGCTCTTACCTTTGATTATTCCTACAGTCGCCTCTTTCTTAAATATACTTGACACCACATCCTGCTGCAAATCGAAAGTTGCGCTTAGTTGCAACATGTGTGCGGTTGACCTCCTCCACAACTTACTGATTTCCACTTCTATTATGCATCAAACACTTATGAAGAAATGTCTTCAATTAGAGCCTCTGCGATTTCACACTATCCGGAAGACGCCATGCCTATAGCCTGAAGTTACAACTTGACATACAATGCAGCATCATGTGATAGTTGTAAATAACGTTTTGATGATAGTCCAGTAGCCGTTTAAGCAGTGTTGAACGCACCGAAAATAAAGCAGAAGGCATAATTTGAAAGGGAATCACTTCCCTTGAGATCTGCAGCCATACAGTAATTTACTCAACTTCACACCGAACAATATTCACAGCTCGCTGTGCACTCTTCATAGAGCCCTCCCTCTCGGGTCAGACAGCGGAGAGGCCCGCTCTGATAGGCCGGACAAGCGATCACTCCGGTGGCTCAGAATATCTCACCGCCTTTGCTGCCTGCCTGGGCTGGGTGTCACCTGATTATGGACAACATAAAAAAAAATAAAAGAATGGAGGTGCTGTGCGACCACCAGAGGGTAAAACATAAACAAACACAGAAGGCTATTTATTTAACATTCACAACAGCCTCCTTTATCTTCGTTTTGCTATGTTGGTGTCTTTGTGTCCCTCATGCATTGTATCCTATTATTTATTTGATTTTTTATTGTACCTTTATTTAACTAGGCAAGTCAGTTAAGAACAAATTCTTATGTTCAATGACGGCCTAGGAACAGTGGGTTATCTACCTGTTCAAGGGCAGAATGACAGATTGTACCTTGTCAGCTCAGGGATTTGAACTTGCAACCTTTCGGTTACTAGTCCAACACTGTAACCCTGGGGCGGCTAAAAGGTTACCCCATTGACCATTCAATCTACTAGTTTTAGCGCTATGTAATACTACCTGACAATAAATTAGGCTAGTTATATCAGCACCGTCTCAAATTCCATTTTCATCAAATCTGCAACCGAGCTTTGTACCCACACGGTGGCGGAAGTGTATAGAAAACCTCATGCGAGCCGAACACTGTTCTGAATGAACCTACAGTAGCTTATTGTGCACCGCCCTATGGGACACCCAATCACGGCCGGTTGTGATACAGCCTGGATTCGAACCTGGGTGTCTGTAGTGACTCCTCTCTCTAGCACTTAGTATACATTTCAAATGGAAACGTGTGAAACTGCTCAGATTATAAGGTATTGCATCAGCTACAACTACTGAGATACCATCAACATGACTCTAGACACATTATAACTGAGATACCATCAACATGACTCTAGACACATTATAACTGTGTTACCATCAACATGACTCTAGACACATTATAACTGAGATACCATCAACATGACTCTAGACACATTATAACTGAGATACCATCAACATGACTCTAGACACATTATAACTGAGTTACCATCAACATGACTCTAGACACATTATAACTGAGTTACCATCAACATGACTCTAGACACATTATAACTGAGATACCATCAACATGACTCTAGACACATTATAACTGAGATACCATCAACATGACTCTAGACACATTATAACTGAGATACCATCAACATGACTCTAGACACATTATAACTGAGATACCATCAACATGACTCTAGACACATTATAACTGAGTTACCATCAACATGACTCTAGACACATTATAACTGAGATACCATCAACATGACTCTAGACACATTATAACTGAGATACCATCAACATGACTCTAGACACATTATAACTGAGATACCATCAACATGACTCTAGACACATTATAACTGAGATACCATCAACATGACTCTAGACACATTATAACTGAGATACCATCAACATGACTCTAGACACATTATAACTGAGATACCATCAACATGACTCTAGACACATTATAACTGAGATACCATCAACATGACTCTAGACACATTATAACTGAGATACCATCAACATGACTCTAGACACATCATAACTGAGTTACCATCAACATGACTCTAGACACATTATAACTGAGTTAACATCAACATGACTCTAGACACATTATAACTGAGATACCATCAACATGACTCTAGACACATTATACCTGAGTTAACATCAACATGACTCTAGACACATTATAACTGAGATACCATCAACATGACTCTAGACACATTATAACTGAGATACCATCAACATGACTCTAGACATATTATAACTGAGTTACCATCACCATGACTCTAGACACATTATAACTGAGATACCATCAACATGACTCTAGACACATTATAACTGAGATACCATCAACATGACTCTAGACACATTATAACTGTGTTACCATCAACATGACTCTAGACACATTATAACTGAGATACCATCAACATGACTCTAGACACATTATAACTGAGATACCATCAACATGACTCTAGACACATTATACCTGAGTTAACATCAACATGACTCTAGACACATTATAACTGAGATACCATCAACATGACTCTAGACACATTATACCTGAGTTAACATCAACATGACTCTAGACACATTATAACTGAGATACCATCAACATGACTCTAGACACATTATAACTGAGATACCATCAACATGACTCTAGACACATTATAACTGAGATACCATCAACATGACTCTAGACACATTATAACTGAGATACCATCAACATGACTCTAGACACATTATAACTGAGTTACCATCAACATGACTCTAGACACATTATAACTGAGATACCATCAACATGACTCTAGACACATTATAACTGAGATACCATCAACATGACTCTAGACACATTATAACTGTGTTACCATCAACATGACTCTAGACACATTATAACTGAGATACCATCAACATGACTCTAGACACATTATAACTGAGTTACCATCAACATGACTCTAGACACATTATAACCGAGATACCATCAACATGACTCTAGACACATTATAACTGAGATACCATCAACATGACTCTAGACACATTATAACTGAGTTACCATCAACATGACTCTAGACACATTATAACTGAGATACCATCAACATGACTCTAGACACATTATAACTGAGATACCATCAACATGACTCATATAATGTCCAATTATCTTACAGTAATTAACATCCTCTTCCTGGTGTATGGTGGACTTCCTGGGAGGTCCTAGAGACGGCCCTGGGAGTGTACATTGTGGTAGTTTCCTGTAGGCACAGGTCTAGGATCAGCTTGTGTACCTACAGTGTATAGAAGTGATGGTGAGTGTATCTACAATGGTCCGTACCTGCATTTGACATGACTCCATTCTATTGTTGAGCTGGTGTGACTCAGTAATGACTGGTACTCACTGTGCATGTGGGGAATGTTGGTTTTGTAGATTTTGTGAGTCAATGTCCTCATTAGGAGGGAATTGATTTGAATTGAACTATGACTGGACATACTGTCAGTGTGAGTTTCCTTCCCGCCAAGCCTTCATACCAGACCAGTGTGTTTCAGGCTTTGATACATCCCTGTCTGTATAAGGAATAGGGTGCCATTTAGGGAATAGGGTGCCATTTAGGGAATAGGGTGCCATTTAGGGAATAGGGTGCCATTTAGGAAATAGGCTGCCATTTAGGGAATAAGATGCCATTTAGGGAATAGGATGCCATTTAGGGAATAGGATGCCATTTAGGGAATAGGATGCCATTTAGGGAATATGATGCTATTAAGGGAATAGTGTCACGCCCTGGCCTTAGTATTTCGTGTTTTCTTTATTATTTTGGTCAGGGCAGGGTGTGACATGGGTATTTATGTGGTGTGTTTTGTCTAGGGGGTTTTTGTAGGTTATGCGATTGTGGTTTCGTGAAGTAGTCTAGGTAAGTCTATGGTTGCCTAGAGTGGTTCTCAATCAGAGGCAGGTGTTTATTGTTGTCTCTGATTGGGAACCATATTTAGGCAGCCATATTCTTTGAGTGTTTCGTGGGTGATTGTTCCTGTCTCTGTGTTTGTTGCACCAGATAAGGCTGTTTCGGTTTTTTCACGGTTATTGTTTTTGTATACTGTTTGCATTTTTCATCTTTTATTAAAGATGTTTATGAATAACCACGCGCATTTTGGTCCCCCTCCCTTTCGATAGAAGAAAACCGTAACAAATAGGATGCCATTTAGGGAATAGGATGCCATTTAGGGAATAGGATGCTCTTTAGGGAATATGGTGCTATTTAGGGAATATGGCTCCATTTAAGATGCAAACCTAGAACTGTACAGTTGTCATTCATAACATGCACTTGACCTTTCATTCAACCTCTGTTGAACGTTCTAAAAATATTGCTCAGTTTAATGAAAACCAAAATCTCCCGTCACTGCATTTCAAGCAGATGTGTGTTCACTGCTCATAGAAGACTAGAGAGACCAAAGTCTCCTCTGACCCAGAGACCAACACACCCCAGATGAGGTCGGTGATTCACAGCCTAACAACAGCTAACCCAGGGACAACACTGCTGCAGCCAACCAGACAGCACTTCCTGAAGACAGGATAGTCTAAAATGGCACCCTATTCCCTATATAGTGCACTACTTTTTGATTAGGGCCCTATGTGCCCTCTGGTCAAAAGTAGTGTACTATATAGGGATCGGGGTGCTATTTCAGACACACTGTGGGTCTGGATTGAGGCATGGCGGCACCCATGCCACCACACCATCGCCCTCCTCTCGACAGGGTGGGCACGTCGGGGTGGGGTAGGGGGGTGGGCACGTCTTTCTTTAGTTTGGGTTTTCAGTTCCATTATTGTTTGATGGATGGCCTGTTCCAGCTGGTTCTGTTCTGCCAGTGGGTTCTCATGTGTTTGTGTTTCTGTTCAGAACTGCGGTTCAGTCCGTGAGGGACTCTTCCCCCCGTGGTCCTGCAGGACCTTGGAAAAACACAGAATAACACACACATGGCTTACACGACACATGGCTCTCTCTCTCTCACACACACACACAGACACAGACACAGACACACACACACAGACACACACACACACACACACACACAGACACAGACACAGACACAGACATACACACACACACACACACACACAGACACAGACACAGACACACACACACAGACACAGACACACACACACACACACACACACAGACACACACACACACACACACACACACACACACACACACACACACACACACACACACACACACACACACAGAGATACACAAATGCACGCACAAATGGCTCACAAACACACACACAGATACATGCACACACAGGTCACAAACACACACACACAGATACACACACACACATTTCCACACACACAGCTCTCACACATACAGGCCGGGACAGCAATTATGTGGAGGTTCTAAATCTGACAGAGGGACCGACCGCCTCCATCTGGCTCTCAGCAGAATGGGAGAGACAGTCGTGGTGGACGGGACCCTGTTGTGTGTGTGTGTGTGTGTGTGTGTGTGTGTGTGTGTGTGTGTGTGTGTGTGTGTGTGTGTGTGTGTGTGAAAATCAGAGAGTTAAGAATGAAACAGACATATGATTTGGGACAGAGACAGGCAGCCTGGAGTCTGAGGGATTGATGTGGGTCACATAGAGGGTGTCACTATACACACACACACATGTAGCACCCAATGCCACATAAGCCACAGCACCCCTCCCATTACCCCTCTGTTTCTATTCTTTGTGTGGGTGAATATGGACTCCCATGCTGTTTCTATTCTTTGTGGGGGTGAATGTGGACTCCCATGCTGTTTCTATTATTTGTGTGGGTGAAAATGGACTCCCATGTTGTTTCTATTCTTTGTGTGGGTGAATATGGACTCCCAATGTTGTTTATATTCTTTGTGTGGGTGAATCTGGACTCCCATGTTGTCTCTGTTCTTTGTGTGGGTGAATATGGACTCCCAATGTTGTTTATATTCTTTGTGTGGGTGAATCTGGACTCCCATGTTGTCTCTGTTCTTTGTGTGGGTGAATATGGACTCCCATGTTGTTTCTGTTCTTTGTGTGGGTGAATATGGACTCCCATGTTGTCTCTGTTCTTTGTGTGGGTGAATATGGACTCCCATGTTGTTTCTGTTCTTTGTGTGGGTGAATATAGACTCCCAATGTTGTTTCTATTCTTTGTGTGGGTGAATATGGACTCCCATGTTGTTTCTGTTCTTTGTGTGGGTGAATAAGGACTCGCAATGTTGTTTCTATTCTTTGTGTGGGTGAATATGGACTCCCATGTTTTTTCTGTTCTTTGTGTGGGTGAATATGGACTCCCATGTTGTTTCTATTCTTTGTGTGGGTGAATATGGACTCCCATGTTGTTTCTATTCTTTGTGTGGGTGAATATGGACTCCCATGTTGTTTCTATTCTTTGTGTGGGTGAATATGGACTCCCATGTTGTCTCTGTTCTTTATGTGGTTGAATATGGCCTCCCATGTTGTTTCTATTCTTTGTGTGGGTGAATATGGACTCCCATGTTGTTTCAATTCTTTGTGTGGGTGAATATGGACTCGCATGTTGTTTCTATTCTTTGTGTGGGTGTATATGGACTCCCATGTTGTTTCTATTCTTTGTGTGGGTGTATATGGACTCCCATGTTGTTTCTATTCTTTGTGTGGGTGTATATGGACTCCCATGCTGTTTAGGTTTCCAAAATATGAACAAGAAAGGATTCTGTTCCAGAGGTCTCTGTCAACTCAAGGCACCTGGATTCAGTGAAGGGTTGGAGTGTTGCAGCCTATTCCGTCTCTTTGCTGACCGTTCTTCTATCTTTTCATAGTTCCAGAACCATTGATATTCCTACAGTCTTCTGTATCTGGTAGGGATATTATTTACAGAGAGCCCATACTGAACCCTATGTGTCTCTGCGTTGACACATTGAATGTCTTTATGTATTTACTGCAAGTATATTGTAATTGATGTGTATGTAGGTATAGTGTATATAGGTATAGTGTATATAGGTATAGTGTAATTGATGTGTATGTAGGTATAGTGTATTTGATGTGTATATAGGTCTAGTTTAATTGATGTGTATATAGGTAAGTGTATATAGGTATAGTGTATGTAGGTATAGTGTAATTGATGTTTATATAGGTATAGTGTATATAGGTCTAGTGTAATTGATGTGTATATAGGTATAGTGTAATTGATGTGTATATAGGTATAGTGTATATAGGTATAGTGTAATTGATGTGTATGTAGGTATAGTGTAATTGATGTGTATATAGGTATAGTGTATATAGGTATAGTGTAATTGATGTGTATGTAGGTATAGTGTAATTGATGTGTATATAGGTATATATAGGTATATAGCTATTCTTTGTGTGGGTGAATATGGACTCCCATGCTGTTTCTATTCTTTGTGTGGGTGAATATGGACTCCCATGCTGTTTCTATTCTTTGTGTGGGTGAATATGGACTCCCATGTTGTTTCTATTCTTTGTGTGGGTGAATATGGACTCCCATGTTGTTTCTATTCTTTGTGTGGGTGAATATGGACTCCCAATGTTGTTTATATTCTTTGTGTGTGTGAATCTGGACTCCCATGTTGTTTCTGTTCTTTGTGTGGGTGAATATAGACTCCCAATGTTGTTTCTATTCTTTGTGTGGGTGAATATGGACTCCCATGTTGTTTCTATTCTTTGTGTGGGTGTATATAGACTCCCAATGTTGTTTCTATTCTTTGTGTGGGTGTATATGGACTCCCATGTTGTTTCTATTCTTTGTGTGGGTGAATATGGACTCCCATGTTGTTTCTATTCTTTGTGTGGGTGAATATGGACTCGCATGTTGTTTCTGTTCTTTGTGTGGGTGAATATGGACTCCCATGCTGTTTCTATTCTTTGTGTGGGTGAATATGGACTCCCATGTTGTTTCTATTCTTTGTGTGGGTGAATATGGACTCCCATGCTGTTTCTATTCTTTGTGTGGGTGAATATGGACTCCCATGTTGTTTCTATTCTTTGTGTGGGTGAATATGGACTCCCATGTTGTTTCAATTCTTTGTGTGGGTGAATATGGACTCCCATGTTGTTTCTATTCTTTGTGTGGGTGTATATGGACTCCCATGCTGTTTAGGTTTCCAAAATATGAACAAGAAAGGATTCTGTTCCAGAGGTCTCTGTCAACTCAAGGCACCTGGATTCAGTGAAGGGTTGGAGTGTTGCAGCCTATTCCATCTCTTTGCTGACCGGTCTTCTATCTTTTCATAGTTTCAGAACCATTGATATTCCTACAGTCTTCTGTATCTGGTAGGGATATCATTTACAGAGAGCCCATACTGAACCCTATGTGTCTCTGCGTTGACACATTGAATGTCTTTATGTTTTTACTGCAAGTATATTGTAATTGATGTGTATGTAGGTATAGTGTATATAGGTATAGTGTATATAGGTATAGTGTAATTGATGTGTATGTAGGTATAGTGTAATTGATGTGTATATAGGTCTAGTTTAATTGATGTGTATATAGGTAAGTGTATATAGGTATAGTGTATGTAGGTATAGTGTAATTGATGTTTATATAGGTATAGTGTATATAGGTCTAGTGTAATTGATGTGTATATAGGTATAGTGTAATTGATGTGTATATAGGTATAGTGTATATAGGTATAGTGTAATTGATGTGTATGTAGGTATAGTGTAATTGATGTGTATGTAGGTATAGTGTAATTGATGTGTATATAGGTATAGTGTATATAGGTATAGTGTAATTGATGTGTATGTAGGTATAGTGTAATTGATGTGTATATAGGTATAGTGTATATAGGTATAGTGTAATTGATGTGTATGTAGGTATAGTGTAATTGATGTGTATATAGGTATAGTGTATATAGGTATAGTGTAATTGATTTGTATATAGGTATAGTGTATATAGGTATAGTGTAATTGATGTGTATATAGGTATAGTGTATATAGGTATAGTGTATGTAGGTATAGTGTAATTGATGTTTATATAGGTATAGTGTATATAGGTCTAGTGTAATTGATGTGTATATAGGTATAGTGTATATAAGTATAGTGTATGTAGGTATAGTGTAAATGATGTTTATATAGGTATAGTGTATATAAGTATAGTGTATGTAGGTATAGTGTAATTGATGTGTATATAGGTATAGTGTATATAGGTATAGTGTAATTGATGTGTATATAGGTCTAGTGTAATTGATGTGTATATAGGTATAGTGTATATAGGTATAGTGTATGTAGGTATAGTGTAATTGATGTTTATATAGGTATAGTGTATATAGGTCTAGTGTAATTGATGTGTATATAGGTATAGTGTATATAGGTATAGTGTATGTAGGTATAGTGTAATTGATGTTTATATAGGTATAGTGTATATAGGTATAGTGTAATTGATGTGTATATAGGTATAGTGTATATAGGTATAGTGTATGTAGGTATAGTGTAAATGATGTTTATATAGGTATAGTGTATATAGGTATAGTGTATGTAGGTATAGTGTAATTGATGTTTATATAGGTATAGTGTATATAGGTATAGTGTAATTGATGTGTATATAGGTATAGTGTATATAGGTATAGTGTATATAGGTATAGTGTAATTGATGTGTATATAGGTATAGTGTATATAGGTATAGTGTAATTGATGTGTATGAATAGTGTAATTGATGTGTATATAGGTCTAGTGTAATTGATGTGTATATAGGTATAGTGTATATAGGTATAGTGTATATAGGTATAGTGTATATAGGTATAGTGTATATAGGTATAGTGTAATTGATGTTTATATAGGTATAGTGTATATAGGTCTAGTGTAATTGATGTGTATATAGGTATAGTGTATGTAGGTATAGTGTAATTGATGTTTATATAGGTATAGTGTATATAGGTCTAGTGTAATTGATGTGTATATAGGTATAGTGTATGTAGGTATAGTGTAATTGATGTTTATATAGGTATAGTGTATATAGGTATAGTGTAATTGATGTGTATGAATAGTGTAATTGATGTGTATATGTGTATAGTGTAATTGATGTGTATATGTGTATAGTGTATATTGGTATAGTGTAATTTATGTGTATGTAGGTATAGTGTAATTGATGTGTATATGTGTATAGTGTAATTGATGTGTATATGTGTATAGTGTATATAGGTATAGTGTAATTGATGTGTATGTAGGTATAGTGTAATTGATGTGTATATGTGTATAGTGTAATTGATGTGTATGTAGGTATAGTGTATATAGGTATAGTGTAATTGATGTGTATGTAGGTATAGTGTAATTGATGTGTATATAGGTATAGTGTATATAGGTCTAGTGTAATTGATGTGTATATGTGTATAGTGTAATTGATGTGTATATAGGTATAGTGTAATTGATGTGTATGAATTTATTTTTCTATAGATACTGTACATTCGGAAAGTATTCAGACCCCTTGACTTTTTAGAAGAAAACAATTACCTTACAACCTTATTAAAAAAAATCCCCCTCATCAGTCTACACACGTTACCCCATAATGACAAAGAAAAAACAGGTTTCTAGAAATGTTGTATAAAAATGTATAAATAATGTAATATCACATTTACATTAGTATTCAGACCCTTTACTCAGTACTTTGTTGAAGCATCTTTGGCAGCGATTACAGCCTCAAGTCTTCTCGGGTATGACGATACACGCTTGGCACACCTGTATTTGGGGAGTTTCTCCCATTCCTCTCTGCAGATCCTCTCAAGCTCTGCCAGGTTGGATGGGGAGCATTGCGGCACAGCTATTTTCAGGTCTCTCCAGAGATGTTCGATCGGATTCAAGTCCTGGCTCTGGCTGGGCCACTCAAGGTCATTCTGAGACTCTACTCCTGCATTGTCTTGGCAGTGTGCTTAGCATCGTTGTACTGTTGGAAGGTGAACCTTCACCCCAGTCTGTGGTCCTGAGCGCTCTGGAGCAGGTTTTCATCAAGGATCGCTCTGTACTTTGCTCGGTTCATCTTACCCTCGATCCTGACAAGTCTCCCAGTCCATGCCGCGGAAAAACATCCACACAGCATGATGCTGCCACCACCATGCTTCATCGTAGGGATGGTGCCAGGCTTCCCCCAGACGTGACACTTGGCATTCAGCTCAAAGAGTTCAATCTTGGTTTCATCAGACCAGAGAATCTTGTTTCTCATGGTCTGAGAGTCTTTTGGTGTCTTTTGGCAAACTCCAAGTGCCTTTTTCTGAGGAGTGGCTTCCGTCTGGCCACTCTACCATAGAGGCCTGATTGATGGTGTTCCTTCTGGAAGGTTCTCCCATCCCCGCAGAGGAACTCTAGAGCTCTGTCAGAGTGACCATCGGGACTTGGTCACCTCCCTGACCAAGGCCCTTCTCCCCTGATTGTTCAGTTTGGCCGGGCAGCCAGCTCTAGGAAGAGTCTGTGAGAGCTGTGTTCTCACAGACTGTGTTCTTGGGGACCTTCAACACTGCAGACATATTCCCCAAATCTGTGCCTTGACACAATCCTGTTTAGGAGCTCTACGGACAATTCCTTCCACCTCATGACTTGGTTTTTGCTCTGACATGCACTGTCACCTGTGGGACCTTATATAGACAGGTGTGTGCCTTTCCAAATCATGTCCAATCAATTGAATTTACCACAGGTGGACTCAAGTTGTATCAAGTAGTAGAAACATCTCAAGGATGATCAATGGAAACAGGATGCACCTGAGCTCAATTTTGAATCACATAGCAAAAGGTCTGAATACTTATGTAAATACAATATTTCTGTTTTTTATTTTAAATAAATTACCAAACATTTCTAAAAGCCTGTTTTCGCTTTGTCATTATGGGGTATTGCGTGTAGATTGCTTTTTAATCAGTGTTAGAATAAGGGGTCAAGGGGTCTGAATACTTTCTGAAGGCACTGTATTTATAAACTGGGTGGTTTGAACCCTGAATGCTGATTGGCTGACAGCTGTGGTATATCAGACCGTATACCATGGGTATGACAAAACATTATTTTTACTGCTTTAATTACATTGGTAACCAGTTTATAATAGCAATAAGGCGTCTCAGAGGTTGGTGGTATACAGCCAATATACCACAGCTAAGGGCTGTATCCAGACACTCTGCGTTGCGTCGTGCTTAAGACCAAATCTTAGCCGTGGTATATTGGCCGTATACCACACCCCCTGGGGCCTGATTGCTTAAGTATAGTGTAATTGATGTTTATATAGATAGTGTAATTATTGTTTGTTGATGTGTTCATGCAGGGCTCGTCTGTGAAAGACACTTAGGGTGGTCTCAGCATGACCCCTGCTTAAATAAAGGTCATAAAAAATAATAACAACAATAATAATAATAATAATAACAATAATAATAATAATAAAGGTAAAAATAAAACATAAAATAAAAAAGAGGTCCAGTGGCCTGTGTCTGTTTTCACTTGTTCATTGACCAATCATTCATCTGTCCCTGAATGGCTGTAGGGCTGGAGCACATGTGTTGTTGTGTCATGTGTTCCGCTCAACTAGACTACTGTCTGTCAACAGACCATAACCATGTTACTGAAGGATCAGTCTAGACTACTGTCTGTCAACAGACCATAACCATGTTACTGAAGGATCATTCTCGATACTGTCTGTCAACACACAATAACCATGTTACTGAAAGGATCAGACTAGACCACTGTCTGTCAACAGACCATAACCATGTTACTGAAGGATCAGACTAGACTACTGTCTGTCAACAGACCATAAGCATGTTACTGAAGGATCAGACTAGACTACTGTCAACACACAATATCCATGTTACTGAAGGATCAGACTAGACTACTGTCAACACACAATAACCATGTTACTGAAGGATCAGACTAGACCACTGTCTGTCAACAGACCATAACCATGTTACTGAAGGATCAGACTAGACTACTGTCTGTCAACACACAATAACCATGTTACTGACGGATCAGACTAGACTACTGTCTGTCAACAGACCATAACCATGTTACTGAAGGATCAGACTAGACTACTGTCAACACACAATAACCATGTTACTGAAGGATCAGACTAGACACTGTCAACACACAATAACCATGTTACTGAAGGATCAGACTAGACACTGTCAACACACAATAACCATGTTACTGAAGGATCAGACTAGACACTGTCAACACACACAATAACCATGTTACTGAAGGATCAGACTAGACTACTGTCTGTCAACACACAATAACCATGTTACTGAAGGATCAGACTAGACTACTGTCTGTCAACACACAATAACCATGTTACTGAAGGATCAGACTAGACTACTGTCTGTCAACACACAATAACCATGTTACTGAAGGATCAGACTAGACCACTGTCTGTCAACACACAATAACCATGTTACTGAAGGATCAGACTAGACTACTGTCTGTCAACACACAATAACCATGTTACTGAAGGATCAGACTAGACCACTGTCTGTCAACACACAATAACCATGTTACTGAAGGATCAGACTAGACTACTGTCTGTCAACACACAATAACCATGTTACTGAAGGATCAGACTAGACTACTGTCAACACACAATAACCATGTTACTGAAGGATCAGACTAGAAAACTGTCAACACACAATAACCATGTTACTGAAGGATCAGACTAGAAAACTGTCAACACACAATAACCATGTTACTGAAGGATCAGTCTAGACCACTGTCTGTCAACACACAATAACCATGTTACTGAAGGATCAGACTAGACTATTGTCAACACACAATAACCATGATACTGAAGGATCAGACTAGACTACTGTCTGTCAACACACAATAACCATGTTACTGAAGGATCAGACTAGACCACTGTCTGTCAACACACAATAACCATGTTACTGAAGGATCAGACTAGACTACTGTCTGTCAACACACAATAACCATGTTACTGAAGGATCAGACTAGACTACTGTCTGTCAACACACAATAACCATGTTACTGAAGGATCAGACTAGACTACTGTCAACACACAATAACCATGATACTGAAGGATCAGACTAGACTACTGTCTGTCAACACACAATAACCATGTTACTGAAGGATCAGACTAGACTACTGTCTGTCAACAGACCATAACCATGTTACTGAAGGATCAGACTAGACCACTGTCTGTCAACACACAATAACCATGTTACTGCAGGATCAGACTAGACCACTGTCTGTCAACACACAATAACCATGTTACTGAAGGATCAGACTAGACTACTGTCAACACACAATAACCATGTTACTGAAGGATCAGACTAGACTATTGTCAACACACAATAACCATGATACTGAAGGATCAGACTAGACTACTGTCTGTCAACACACAATAACCATGTTACTGAAGGATCAGACTAGACCACTGTCTGTCAACACACAATAACCATGTTACTGAAGGATCAGACTAGACTACTGTCTGTCAACACACAATAACCATGTTACTGAAGGATCAGACTAGACTACTGTCTGTCAACACACAATAACCATGTTACTGAAGGATCAGACTAGACTACTGTCTGTCAACACACAATAACCATGTTACTGAAGGATCAGACTAGACTACTGTCTGTCAACACACAATAACCATGTTACTGAAGGATCAGACTAGACTACTGTCTGTCAACACACAATAACCATGTTACTGAAGAATCAGACTAGACTACTGTCTGTCAACAGACCATACCCATGTTACTGAAGGATCAGACTAGACTACTGTCAACACACAATAACCATGTTACTGAAGGATCAGACTAGACTACTGTCAACACACAATAACCATGTTACTGAAGGATCAGACTAGACACTGTCAACACACACAATAACCATGTTACTGAAGGATCAGACTAGACTACTGTCTGTCAACACACAATAACCATGTTACTGAAGGATCAGACTAGACTACTGTCTGTCAACACACAATAACCATGTTACTGAAGGATCAGACTAGACTACTGTCAACACACAATAACCATGTTACTGAAGGATCAGACTAGACTACTGTCTGTCAACAGACCATAACCATGTTACTGAAGGATCAGACTAGACTACTGTCTGTCAACACACAATAACCATGTTACTGAAGGATCAGACTAGACTACTGTCTGTCAACACACAATAACCATGTTACTGAAGGATCAGACTAGACTACTGTCAACACACAATAACCATGTTACTGAAGGATCAGACTAGAAAACTGTCAACACACAATAACCATGTTACTGAAGGATCAGACTAGAAAACTGTCAACACACAATAACCATGTTACTGAAGGATCAGTCTAGACCACTGTCTGTCAACACACAATAACCATGTTACTGAAGGATCAGACTAGACTATTGTCAACACACAATAACCATGATACTGAAGGATCAGACTAGACTACTGTCTGTCAACACACAATAACCATGTTACTGAAGGATCAGACTAGACCACTGTCTGTCAACACACAATAACCATGTTACTGAAGGATCAGACTAGACTACTGTCTGTCAACACACAATAACCATGTTACTGAAGGATCAGACTAGACTACTGTCTGTCAACACACAATAACCATGTTACTGAAGGATCAGACTAGACTACTGTCAACACACAATAACCATGATACTGAAGGATCAGACTAGACTACTGTCTGTCAACACACAATAACCATGTTACTGAAGGATCAGACTAGACTACTGTCTGTCAACAGACCATAACCATGTTACTGAAGGATCAGACTAGACCACTGTCTGTCAACACACAATAACCATGTTACTGAAGGATCAGACTAGACCACTGTCTGTCAACACACAATAACCATGTTACTGAAGGATCAGACTAGACTACTGTCAACACACAATAACCATGTTACTGAAGGATCAGACTAGACTATTGTCAACACACAATAACCATGATACTGAAGGATCAGACTAGACTACTGTCTGTCAACACACAATAACCATGTTACTGAAGGATCAGACTAGACCACTGTCTGTCAACACACAATAACCATGTTACTGAAGGATCAGACTAGACTACTGTCTGTCAACACACAATAACCATGTTACTGAAGGATCAGACTAGACTACTGTCTGTCAACACACAATAACCATGTTACTGAAGGATCAGACTAGACTACTGTCTGTCAACACACAATAACCATGTTACTGAAGGATCAGACTAGACTACTGTCTGTCAACACACAATAACCATGTTACTGAAGGATCAGACTAGACTACTGTCTGTCAACACACAATAACCATGTTACTGAAGAATCAGACTAGACTACTGTCTGTCAACAGACCATACCCATGTTACTGAAGGATCAGACTAGACTACTGTCAACACACAATAACCATGTTACTGAAGGATCAGACTAGACTACTGTCAACACACAATAACCATGTTACTGAAGGATCAGACTAGACACTGTCAACACACACAATAACCATGTTACTGAAGGATCAGACTAGACTACTGTCTGTCAACACACAATAACCATGTTACTGAAGGATCAGACTAGACTACTGTCTGTCAACACACAATAACCATGTTACTGAAGGATCAGACTAGACTACTGTCAACACACAATAACCATGTTACTGAAGGATCAGACTAGACCACTGTCTGTCAACACACAATAACCATGTTACTGAAGGATCAGACTAGACTACTGTCAACACACAATAACCATGTTACTGAAGGATCAGACTAGACTACTGTCTGTCAACACACAATAACCATGTTACTGAAGGATCAGACTAGACTACTGTCTGTCAACACACAATAACCATGTTACTGAAGGATCAGACTAGACTACTGTCTGTCAACACACAATAACCATGTTACTGAAGGATCAGACTAGACTACTGTCTGTCAACACACAATAACCATGTTACTGAAGGATCAGACTAGACTACTGTCTGTCAACACACAATAACCATGTTACTGAAGGATCAGACTAGACTACTGTCTGTCAACACACAATAACCATGTTACTGAAGGATCAGACTAGACTACTGTCTGTCAACACACAATAACCATGTTACTGAAGGATCAGACTAGACTACTGTCTGTCAACACACAATAACCATGTTACTGAAGGATCAGACTAGACTACTGTCTGTCAACACACAATAACCATGTTACTGAAGGATCAGACTAGACTACTGTCTGTCAACACACAATAACCATGTTACTGAAGAATCAGACTAGACTACTGTCTGTCAACAGACCATACCCATGTTACTGAAGGATCAGACTAGACTACTGTCAACACACAATAACCATGTTACTGAAGGATCAGACTAGACTACTGTCAACACACAATAACCATGTTACTGAAGGATCAGACTAGACACTGTCAACACACACAATAACCATGTTACTGAAGGATCAGACTAGACTACTGTCTGTCAACACACAATAACCATGTTACTGAAGGATCAGACTAGACTACTGTCTGTCAACACACAATAACCATGTTACTGAAGGATCAGACTAGACTACTGTCAACACACAATAACCATGTTACTGAAGGATCAGACTAGACCACTGTCTGTCAACACACAATAACCATGTTACTGAAGGATCAGACTAGACTACTGTCAACACACAATAACCATGTTACTGAAGGATCAGACTAGACTACTGTCTGTCAACACACAATAACCATGTTACTGAAGGATCAGACTAGACTACTGTCTGTCAACACACAATAACCATGTTACTGAAGGATCAGACTAGACTACTGTCTGTCAACACACAATAACCATGTTACTGAAGGATCAGACTAGACTACTGTCTGTCAACACACAATAACCATGTTACTGAAGAATCAGACTAGACTACTGTCTGTCAACAGACCATACCCATGTTACTGAAGGATCAGACTAGACTACTGTCAACACACAATAACCATGTTACTGAAGGATCAGACTAGACTACTGTCAACACACAATAACCATGTTACTGAAGGATCAGACTAGACACTGTCAACACACACAATAACCATGTTACTGAAGGATCAGACTAGACTACTGTCTGTCAACACACAATAACCATGTTACTGAAGGATCAGACTAGACTACTGTCTGTCAACACACAATAACCATGTTACTGAAGGATCAGACTAGACTACTGTCAACACACAATAACCATGTTACTGAAGGATCAGACTAGACTACTGTCTGTCAACAGACCATAACCATGTTACTGAAGGATGAGACTAGACTACTGTCTGTCAACACACAATAACCATGTTACTGAAGGATCAGACTAGACTACTGTCAACACACAATAACCATGTTACTGAAGGATCAGACTAGACTACTGTCTGTCAACACACAATAACCATGTTACTGAAGGATCAGACTAGACTACTGTCTGTCAACACACAATAACCATGTTACTGAAGGATCAGACTAGAAAACTGTCAACACACAATAACCATGTTACTGAAGGATCAGTCTAGACCACTGTCTGTCAACACACAATAACCATGTTACTGAAGGATCAGACTAGACTATTGTCAACACACAATAACCATGATACTGAAGGATCAGACTAGACTACTGTCTGTCAACACACAATAACCATGTTACTGAAGGATCAGACTAGACCACTGTCTGTCAACACACAATAACCATGTTACTGAAGGATCAGACTAGACTACTGTCTGTCAACACACAATAACCATGTTACTGAAGGATCAGACTAGACTACTGTCTGTCAACACACAATAACCATGTTACTGAAGGATCAGACTAGACTACTGTCAACACACAATAACCATGATACTGAAGGATCAGACTAGACTACTGTCTGTCAACACACAATAACCATGTTACTGAAGGATCAGACTAGACTACTGTCTGTCAACAGACCATAACCATGTTACTGAAGGATCAGACTAGACCACTGTCTGTCAACACACAATAACCATGTTACTGAAGGATCAGACTAGACCACTGTCTGTCAACACACAATAACCATGTTACTGAAGGATCAGACTAGACTACTGTCAACACACAATAACCATGTTACTGAAGGATCAGACTAGACTATTGTCAACACACAATAACCATGATACTGAAGGATCAGACTAGACTACTGTCTGTCAACACACAATAACCATGTTACTGAAGGATCAGACTAGACCACTGTCTGTCAACACACAATAACCATGTTACTGAAGGATCAGACTAGACTACTGTATGTCAACACACAATAACCATGTTACTGAAGGATCAGACTAGACTACTGTCTGTCAACACACAATAACCATGTTACTGAAGGATCAGACTAGACTACTGTCTGTCAACACACAATAACCATGTTACTGAAGGATCAGACTAGACTACTGTCTGTCAACACACAATAACCATGTTACTGAAGGATCAGACTAGACTACTGTCTGTCAACACACAATAACCATGTTACTGAAGAATCAGACTAGACTACTGTCTGTCAACAGACCATACCCATGTTACTGAAGGATCAGACTAGACTACTGTCAACACACAATAACCATGTTACTGAAGGATCAGACTAGACTACTGTCAACACACAATAACCATGTTACTGAAGGATCAGACTAGACACTGTCAACACACACAATAACCATGTTACTGAAGGATCAGACTAGACTACTGTCTGTCAACACACAATAACCATGTTACTGAAGGATCAGACTAGACTACTGTCTGTCAACACACAATAACCATGTTACTGAAGGATCAGACTAGACTACTGTCTGTCAACACACAATAACCATGTTACTGAAGGATCAGACTAGACTACTGTCAACACACAATAACCATGTTACTGAAGGATCAGACTAGACTACTGTCTGTCAACAGACCATAACCATGTTACTGAAGGATCAGACTAGACTACTGTCTGTCAACACACAATAACCATGTTACTGAAGGATCAGACTAGACTACTGTCAACACACAATAACCATGTTACTGAAGGATCAGACTAGACTACTGTCTGTCAACACACAATAACCATGATACTGAAGGATCAGACTAGACTACTGTCTGTCAACACACAATAACCATGTTACTGAAGGATCAGACTAGACTACTGTCTGTCAACAGACCATAACCATGTTACTGAAGGATCAGACTAGACTACTGTCTGTCAACACACAATAACCATGTTACTGAAGGATCAGACTAGACTACTGTCTGTCAACACACAATAACCATGTTACTGAAGGATCAGACTAGACTCTGTCAACACACACAATAACCATGTTACTGAAGGATCAGACTAGACTACTGTCTGTCAACACACAATAACCATGTTACTGAAGGATCAGACTAGACTACTGTCAACACACAATAACCATGTTACTGAAGGATCAGACTAGACTACTGTCTGTCAACACACAATAACCATGTTACTGAAGGATCAGACTAGAAAACTGTCAACACACAATAACCATGTTACTGAAGGATCAGTCTAGACCACTGTCTGTCAACACACAATAACCATGTTACTGACGGATCAGTCTCGGTACTGTCTGTCAACACACAATAACCATGTTACTGAAGGATCAGACTAGACTACTGTCTGTCAACACACAATAACCATGTTACTGAAGGATCAGACTAGACTACTGTCTGTCAACACACAATAACCATGTTACTGAAGAATCAGACTAGACCACTGTCTGTCAACACACAATAACCATGTTACTGAAGGATCAGACTAGACCACTGTCTGTCAACACACAATAACCATGTTACTGAAGGATCAGACTAGACTACTGTCTGTCAACAGACCATAACCATGTTACTGAAGGATCAGACTAGACTACTGTCTGTCAACACACAATAACCATGTTACTGAAGGATCAGACTAGACTACTGTCTGTCAACACACAATAACCATGTTACTGAAGGATCAGACTAGACTACTGTCAACACACAATAACCATGTTACTGAAGGATCAGACTAGACTACTGTCTGTCAACACACAATAACCATGTTACTGAAGGATCAGACTAGAAAACTGTCAACACACAATAACCATGTTACTGAAGGATCAGTCTAGACCACTGTCTGTCAACACACAATAACCATGTTACTGAAGGATCAGACTAGACTATTGTCAACACACAATAACCATGATACTGAAGGATCAGACTAGACTACTGTCTGTCAACACACAATAACCATGTTACTGAAGGATCAGACTAGACCACTGTCTGTCAACACACAATAACCATGTTACTGAAGGATCAGACTAGACTACTGTCTGTCAACACACAATAACCATGTTACTGAAGGATCAGACTAGACTACTGTCAACACACAATAACCATGATACTGAAGGATCAGACTAGACTACTGTCTGTCAACACACAATAACCATGTTACTGAAGGATCAGACTAGACTACTGTCTGTCAACAGACCATAACCATGTTACTGAAGGATCAGACTAGACCACTGTCTGTCAACACACAATAACCATGTTACTGAAGGATCAGACTAGACCACTGTCTGTCAACACACAATAACCATGTTACTGAAGGATCAGACTAGACTACTGTCTGTCAACACACAATAACCATGTTACTGAAGGATCAGTCTAGACCACTGTCTGTCAACACACAATAACCATGTTACTGAAGGATCAGACTAGACTATTGTCAACACACAATAACCATGATACTGAAGGATCAGACTAGACTACTGTCTGTCAACACACAATAACCATGTTACTGAAGGATCAGACTAGACCACTGTCTGTCAACACACAATAACCATGTTACTGAAGGATCAGACTAGACTACTGTCTGTCAACACACAATAACCATGTTACTGAAGGATCAGACTAGACTACTGTCAACACACAATAACCATGATACTGAAGGATCAGACTAGACTACTGTCTGTCAACACACAATAACCATGTTACTGAAGGATCAGACTAGACTACTGTCTGTCAACAGACCATAACCATGTTACTGAAGGATCAGACTAGACCACTGTCTGTCAACACACAATAACCATGTTACTGAAGGATCAGACTAGACCACTGTCTGTCAACACACAATAACCATGTTACTGAAGGATCAGACTAGACTACTGTCAACACACAATAACCATGTTACTGAAGGATCAGACTAGACTATTGTCAACACACAATAACCATGATACTGAAGGATCAGACTAGACTACTGTCTGTCAACACACAATAACCATGTTACTGAAGGATCAGACTAGACCACTGTCTGTCAACACACAATAACCATGTTACTGAAGGATCAGACTAGACTACTGTCTGTCAACACACAATAACCATGTTACTGAAGGATCAGACTATACTACTGTCTGTCAACACACAATAACCATGTTACTGAAGGATCAGACTAGACTACTGTCTGTCAACACACAATAACCATGTTACTGAAGGATCAGACTAGACTACTGTCTGTCAACACACAATAACCATGTTACTGAAGGATCAGACTAGACTACTGTCAACACACAATAACCATGTTACTGAAGAATCAGACTAGACTACTGTCTGTCAACAGACCATACCCATGTTACTGAAGGATCAGACTAGACTACTGTCAACACACAATAACCATGTTACTGAAGGATCAGACTAGACTACTGTCAACACACAATAACCATGTTACTGAAGGATCAGACTAGACACTGTCAACACACACAATAACCATGTTACTGAAGGATCAGACTAGACTACTGTCTGTCAACACACAATAACCATGTTACTGAAGGATCAGACTAGACTACTGTCTGTCAACACACAATAACCATGTTACTGAAGGATCAGACTAGACTACTGTCTGTCAACACACAATAACCATGTTACTGAAGGATCAGACTAGACTACTGTCAACACACAATAACCATGTTACTGAAGGATCAGACTAGACTACTGTCTGTCAACAGACCATACCCATGTTACTGAAGGATCAGACTAGACTACTGTCAACACACAATAACCATGTTACTGAAGGATCAGACTAGACTACTGTCAACACACAATAACCATGTTACTGAAGGATCAGACTAGACTACTGTCTGTCAACACACAATAACCATGATACTGAAGGATCAGACTAGACTGTCTGTCAACACACAATAACCATGTTACTGAAGGATCAGACTAGACTACTGTCTGTCAACACACAATAACCATGTTACTGAAGGATCAGACTAGACTACTGTCTGTCAACACACAATAACCATGTTACTGAAGGATCAGACTAGACTACTGTCAACACACAATAACCATGTTACTGAAGGATCAGACTAGACTACTGTCTGTCAACAGACCATAACCATGTTACTGAAGGATCAGACTAGACTACTGTCAACACACAATAACCATGTTACTGAAGGATCAGACTAGACTACTGTCAACACACAATAACCATGTTACTGAAGGATCAGACTAGACTACTGTCTGTCAACACACAATAACCATGATACTGAAGGATCAGACTAGACTGTCTGTCAACACACAATAACCATGTTACTGAAGGATCAGACTAGACTACTGTCTGTCAACAGACCATAACCATGTTACTGAAGGATCAGACTAGACTACTGTCTGTCAACACACAATAACCATGTTACTGAAGGATCAGACTAGACTACTGTCTGTCAACACACAATAACCATGTTACTGAAGGATCAGACTAGACACTGTCAACACACACAATAACCATGTTACTGAAGGATCAGACTAGACTACTGTCTGTCAACACACAATAACCATGTTACTGAAGGATCAGACTAGACTACTGTCAACACACAATAACCATGTTACTGAAGGATCAGACTAGACTACTGTCTGTCAACACACAATAACCATGTTACTGAAGGATCAGACTAGAAAACTGTCAACACACAATAACCATGTTACTGAAGGATCAGTCTAGACCACTGTCTGTCAACACACAATAACCATGTTACTGACGGATCAGTCTCGGTACTGTCTGTCAACACACAATAACCATGTTACTGAAGGATCAGACTAGACTACTGTCTGTCAACACACAATAACCATGTTACTGAAGGATCAGACTAGACTACTGTCTGTCAACACACAATAACCATGTTACTGAAGAATCAGACTAGACCACTGTCTGTCAACACACAATAACCATGTTACTGAAGGATCAGACTAGACCACTGTCTGTCAACACACAATAACCATGTTACTGAAGGATCAGACTAGACTACTGTCTGTCAACAGACCATAACCATGTTACTGAAGGATCAGACTAGACTACTGTCAACACACAATAACCATGTTACTGAAGGATCAGACTAGACACTGTCAACACACAATAACCATGTTACTGAAGGATCAGACTAGACCACTGTCTGTCAACACACAATAACCATGTTACTGAAGAATCAGAGGTAGGTAGCGGTGGAAAATATCACCATTGATGTTGCTTTGGAAATGGTCATGACTTTTATATCATGTTCATGCATCTAACTCTCAATTTAGTTCATAGCTTGTTTCCTTGAGGTATATAAATGAAGGTAAAGAGCTTGAACAGTGGAGACATGTTTATCTGAGGAGCACTATGAGGACATGCTGTAGAGATAGGAGAGATAGGAGAGGAGGAGAGGAGGAGCACTATGAGGACATACTGTAGACATAGGAGAGATAGGAGAGGAGGAGAGGAGGAGCACTATGAGGACATACTGTAGACATAGGAGAGATAGGAGAGGAGGAGAGGAGGAGCACTATGAGGACATACTGTAGACATAGGAGAGATAGGAGAGGAGGAGAGATAGGAGAGGAGGAGAGAAGGAGTACTATGAGGACATACTGTAGACATAGGAGAGATAGGAGAGGAGGAGAGATAGGAGAGGAGGAGAGGAGGAGCACTATGAGGACATACTGTAGACATAGGAGAGATAGGAGAGGAGGAGAGATAGGAGAGGAGGAGAGGAGGGGTACTCTGAGGACATACTGTAGACATAGGAGAGATAGGAGAGGAGGAGAGGAGGAGCACTATGAGGACATACTGTAGAGATAGGAGAGATAGGAGAGGAGGAGAGGAGGAGCACTATGAGGACATACTGTAGACATAGGAGAGATAGGAGAGGAGGAGAGGAGGAGCACTATGAGGACATACTGTAGACATAGGAGAGATAGGAGAGGAGGAGAGATAGGAGAGGAGGAGAGGAGGGGTACTCTGAGGACATACTGTAGACATAGGAGAGATAGGAGAGGAGGAGAGATAGGAGAGGAGGAGAGGAGGGGTACTCTGAGGACATACTGTAGACATAGGAGAGATAGGAGAGGAGGAGCACTATGAGGACATACTGTAGACATAGGAGAGATAGGAGAGGAGGAGAGGAGGAGCACTATGAGGACATGCTGTAGACATAGGAGAGATAGGAGAGGAGGAGAGATAGGAGAGGAGGAGAGGAGGGGTACTCTGAGGACATACTGTAGACATAGGAGAGATAGGAGAGGAGGAGAGGAGGAGCACTATGAGGACATACTGCAGACATAGGAGAGATAGGAGAGGAGGAGTACTCTGAGGACATGCTGTAGACATAGGAGAGATAGGAGAGATAGGAGAGGAGGAGTACTATGAGGACATGCTGTAGAGATAGGAGAGGAGGAGAGGAGGAGCACTATGAGGACATAGATAGGAGAGCTGTTTGCCATGAAAAGACCTGCATTGTGAAACACGCCTCTGTACCATGTTTTATAGCCTGGGGACAGATATTTTACCCTCCACATATCTACAGCAGGCAGTTTCATGTTCACCTCTCTCTGTCTGCCTGGCTGGGAGCACCTCTCTCTGGTTGGCTGGGAGCTGGAGCTGCTATGAAAGGGTGTGCTCTGTGTTGTGAAATCTTGCAAAAGGTATAGCATTGACCACACATGTGCAAGCTGGCACTTTTACGAAACACCCCAAATTTACTGTAGGTTATAAGTAGACATGTAAGTTGTCAGGAGAAAGCTGGTGGTCCTCGGTGACAGGGTGTGTGTGTGTGTGTGTGTGTGTGTGTGTGTGTGTGTGTGTGTGTGTGTGTGTGTGTGTGTGTGTGTGTGTGTGTGTGTGTGTGTGTGTGTGTGTAGGGGAGCCTCCCTCTTCTGGGCTTTGTTAGGGCTTGTCAGAGCATTCCACCACTCAGCTGGCCTGCCCTGTATTCCCTGACGGCTGCATTCCTGCTTTTACACCCGAGAGAGAGAGAGGGAGAGAGAGAGAGAATGGGGGGATGAGAGAGGACCATAAGGTCCCTGTTAAAGACCTTGAGTCCACGCACCCATACACACTTGGACACACACACACACAAACACACACGATTGTTGCTGATTACATTAGAATCATGTTGCCTTACAAAATATGATGAAGTGGATACTGTGCTGTGTTTATGATCTGTTGTACATACAGTATCTCTCTGATGATGGACCACCAGGACATTTCTCTCTCTTCTACTTGTGTCCCTCTTCTCTCTCCTCTTCTCTCTCCTCTTCTCTCTCCTCCTCTCTCTCTCTTCTCTCTCTCTCCTCCTCTCTCTCTTCTTCTTTCTCCTCCTCTCTTCTATCGCCCCTTCTACTTCTTTCCCTCACTCTTCCTCTTCTCTACTCCCCTCTCATCTTCTCTCAAAGAGTTAAGGAACATCCGCTCTCCTCCTCCTGTCCTCTCTCTCCCCTTCTCTCTCTCCTCCTCTCTCCTACTCCTCTCCTCTCTCCAGTTCTCTCTCTCCTCCTCTCTCCCCTTATCTCTCTCCTCTCTCCTACTCCTCTCCTCTCTCTCCCCTTCTCTCTCTCCTCATCTCCTACTCCTCTCCTCTCTCTCCCGTTCTCTCTCTCCTCTCTCTTCCTTTTCTCTACCCCTGTTACGGTTTTCTGTATGCGAAGGAGAGTCGGACCAAAATGCGGCGTGTAGATTACGATTCATGTTTAATGACCAAAACACACTAAACACAAACACTACAAAACAATAAACGTAATGAACGTAATGAAAACCGAAACAGCCTATACTTGTGTAACCTAACACAGAACAAGGACAAAAGAACACTAAGGACATAAGGACTATCACCCACGAAACACTCAAAGAATATGGCTGCCTAAAGATGGTTCCCAATCAGAGACAACGATAAACACCTGCCTCTGATTGAGAACCACTTCAGACAACCATAGACTTAACTAGAACACCCCACTAAGCTACAATCCCAATACAAACACACCACATACAAAAACCCATGCCACACCCTGGCCTGACCAAATAAACGAAGACAAACACAAAATACTTCGACCAGGGCGTGACAACCCCCCTCTTGTCCTCTCTCAAAGAGATACGGAACCTCCTCTCTCCTCCTCCTCTCCTCCCTCTCCCCTTATTTCTACTCCTCTCACCTCCTCTCTTCTATCTCCCCTCCTCCCTCTTTCCCTGACTCTTCCTCTCTCTCTTTTCTCTCTTCCTCTTCTTTATCCCTCTCTCCTCTCTCAAAGAGATATGGAACCTCCTCTCTCCTCCTCCTGTTCTCTCTCTCCTCCCATTCTCTTTCTCTCCTACTCTCTCCTCCTCTCTCCTCCTCTCTCCTCTCTCCCCCCTCTCCTCCTCTCCTCTCTCTCCCCTTGTCTCTCTTTCTCTCCTCCTCTCTAGGAGAGGATCCTCCTCTCAGGCTCACTGATACATTCTCACACAACTAGACAATAGTTTTTCATTAATTGCATTATGAAGAACATCTGAAATGTTTCATTAAAAAAACTATTTTCCAAGGAATTCCTGTGAAATGTATATGAATCAATCATAAGCCTGTTAGTCTGGTTGGTTTCCTCATGTTGAACTGCATCATCTGTGCTGTATAAGGGGAGCCATATAACCCATGGTCTGTGTTCCATAGAGCTGGTGATGGAATCCCCACCAGTAGGGAGCCATATAACCCATGGTCTGTGTTCCATAGAGCTGGTGATGGAATCCCCACCAGTAGGGAGCCATATAACCCATGGTCTGTGTTCCATAGAGCTGGTGATGGAATCCCCACCAGTAGGGAGCCATATAACCCATGGTATGTGTTCCATAGAGCTGGTGATGGAATCCCCACCAGTAGGGAGCCATATAACCCATGGTCTGTGTTCCATAGAGCTGGTGATGGAATCCCCACCAGTAGGGAGCCATATAACCCATGGTCTGTGTTCCATAGAGCTGGTGATGGAATCCCCACCAGTAGGGAGCCATATAACCCATGGTCTGTGTTCCATAGAGCTGGTGATGGAATCCCCACCAGTAGGGAGCCATATAACCCATGGTCTGTGTTCCATAGAGCTGGTGATGGAATCCCCAGCAGTAGGGAGCCATATAACCCATGGTCTGTGTTCCATAGAGCTGGTGATGGAATCCCCACCAGTAGGGAGCCATATAACCCATGGTCTGTGTTCCATAGAGCTGGTGATGGAATCCCCACCAGTAGGGAGCCATATAACCCATGGTCTGTGTTCCATAGAGCTGGTGATGGAATCCCTACCAGTAGGGAGCCATATAACCCATGGTCTGTGTTCCATAGAGCTTGTGATGGAATCCCCACCAGTAAGGAGCCATATAACCCATGGTCTGTGTTCCATAGAGCTGGTGATGGAATCCCCACCAGTAGGGAGCCATATAACCCATGGTCTGTGTTCCATAGAGCTGGTGATGGAATCCCCACCAGTAGGGAGCCATATAACCCATGGTCTGTGTTCCATAGAGCTGGTGATGGAATCCCCACCAGTAGGGAGCCATATAACCCATGGTCTGTGTTCCATAGAGCTGGTGATGGAATCCCCACCAGTAGGGAGCCATATAACCCATGGTCTGTGTTCCATAGAGCTGGTGATGGAATCCCCACCAGTAGGGAGCCATATAACCCATGGTCTGTGTTCCATAGAGCTTGTGATGGAATCCCCACCAGTAGGGAGCCATATAACCCATGGTCTGTGTTCCATAGAGCTGGTGATGGAATCCCCACCAGTAGAGAGCCATATAACCCATGGTCTGTGTTCCATAGAGCTGGTGATGGAATCCCCACCAGTAGGGAGCCATATAACCCATGGTCTGTGTTCCATAGAGCTTGTGATGGAATCCCCACCAGTAGGGAGCCATATAACCCATGGTCTGTGTTCCATAGAGCTGGTGATGGAATCCCCACCAGTAGAGAGCCATATAACCCATGGTCTGTGTTCCATAGAGCTGGTGATGGAATCCCCACCAGTAGGGAGCCATATAACCCATGGTCTGTGTTCCATAGAGCTGGTGATGGAATCCCCACCAGTAGGGAGCCATATAACCCATGGTCTGTGTTCCATAGAGCTTGTGATGGAATCCCCACCAGTAGGGAGCCATATAACCCATGGTCTGTGTTCCATAGAGCTGGTGATGGAATCCCCACCAGTAGAGAGCCATATAACCCATGGTCTGTGTTCCATAGAGCTGGTGATGGAATCCCCACCAGTAGGGAGCCATATAACCCATGGTCTGTGTTCCATAGAGCTGGTGATGGAATCCCCACCAGTAGGGAGCCATATAACCCATGGTCTGTGTTCCATAGAGCTGGTGATGGAATCCCCACCAGTAGGGAGCCATATAACCCATGGTCTGTGTTCCATAGAGCTGGTGATGGAATCCCCACCAGTAGGGAGCCATATAACCCATGGTCTGTGTTCCATAGAGCTGGTGATGGAATCCCCACCAGTAGGGAGCCATATAACCCATGGTCTGTGTTCCATAGAGCTGGTGATGGAATCCCCACCAGTAGGGAGCCATATAACCCATGGTCTGTGTTCCATAGAGCTGGTGATGGAATCCCCACCAGTAGAGAGCCATATAACCCATGGTCTGTGTTCCATAGAGCTGGTGATGGAATCCCCACCAGTAGAGAGCCATATAACCCATGGTCTGTGTTCCATAGAGCTGGTGATGGAATCCCCCACCAGTAGGGAGCCATATAACCCATGGTCTGTGTTCCATAGAGCTGGTGATGGAATCCCCACCAGTAGGGAGCCATATAACCCATGGTCTGTGTTCCATAGAGCTGGTGATGGAATCCCCACCAGTAGGGAGCCATATAACCCATGGTCTGTGTTCCATAGAGCTGGTGATGGAATCCCCACCAGTAGGGAGCCATATAACCCATGGTCTGTGTTCCATAGAGCTGGTGATGGAATCCCCACCAGTAGGGAGCCATATAACCCATGGTCTGTGTTCCATAGAGCTCTGGTCAAACGTAGTGCAGTATATCGGGTGAGATTTGGGAAACATCCCGTGTCTGTTATGGTTCTGGGTTTTAAGAGCACAGCACGCTAGAGAGGCTGGAGCCCTATGTGAAAAGGAAAGCATTGACCAGCTTTAATCAGAGGTCAGGCTGGATTGGCCTCGCCGATGACGAGTCAACAACCTGAACAACTACTGGAATAACTTACTGAGGGGTATCTGTCTCTGGAACTACTAGAATAACTGACTGAGGGGTATCTGTCTCTGTAACTACTAGAATAACTGACTGAGGGGTATATGTCTCTGTAACTACTAGAATAACTGACTGAGGGATATCTGTCTCTGTAACTACTAGAATAACTGACTGAGGGATATCTGTCTCTGTAACTACTAGAATAACTGACTGAGGGGTATATGTCTCTGTAACTACTGGAATAACTGACTAAGGGGTATCTGTCTCTGTATGTTGTCTCTGTAACTACTGGAATAACTGACTGAGGGATATCTGTCTCTGTAACTACTAGAATAACTGACTGAGGGGTATATGTCTCTGTAACTACTAGAATAACTGACTGAGGGATATCTGTCTCTGTAACTACTAGAATAACTGACTGAGGGATATCTGTCTCTGTAACTACTAGAATAACTGACTGAGGGATATCTGTCTCTGTAACTACTAGAATAACTGACTGAGGGATATCTGTCTCTGTAACTACTAGAATAACTGACTGAGGGGTATATGTCTCTGTAACTACTAGAATAACTGACTGAGGGATATCTGTCTCTGTAACTACTAGAATAACTGACTGAGGGATATCTGTCTCTGTATGTTGTCTCTGTAACTACTGGAATAACTGACTGAGGGATATCTGTCTCTGTATGTTGTCTCTGTAACTACTGGAATAACTGACTGAGGGGTATCTGTCTCTGTAACTACTAGAATAACTGACTGAGGGATATCTGTCTCTGTAACTACTAGAATAACTGACTGAGGGATATCTGTCTCTGTAACTAGTAGAATAACTGACTGAGGGATATCTGTCTCTGTAACTACTGGAATAACTGACTGAGGGATATCTGTCTCTGTATGTTGTCTCTGTAACTACTGGAATAACTGACTGAGGGATATCTGTCTCTGTAACTACTGGAATAACTGACTGAGGGATATCTGTCTTTGTATGTTGTCTCTGTAACTACTGGAATAACTGACTGAGGGTTATCTGTCTCTGTATGTTGTTTCTGTAACTACTGGAATAACTGACTGAGGGATATCTGTCTCTGTAACTACTAGAATAACTGACTGAGGGATATCTGTCTCTGTAACTATTGGAATAACTGACTGAGGGATATCTGTCTCTGTATGTTGTCTCTGTAACTACTAGAATAACTGACTGAGGGATATCTGTCTCTGTAACTACTAGAATAACTGACTGAGGGATATCTGTCTCTGTAACTACTAGAATAACTGACTGAGGGATATCTGTCTCTGTAACTACTAGAATAACTGACTGAGGGGTATATGTCTCTGTAACTACTAGAATAACTGACTGAGGGATATCTGTCTCTGTAACTACTAGAATAACTGACTGAGGGATATCTGTCTCTGTAACTACTAGAATAACTGACTGAGGGGTATATGTCTCTGTAACTACTAGAATAACTGACTGAGGGATATCTGTCTCTGTAACTACTAGAATAACTGACTGAGGGATATCTGTCTCTGTATGTTGTCTCTGTAACTACTGGAATAACTGACTGAGGGATATCTGTCTCTGTATGTTGTCTCTGTAACTACTGGAATAACTGACTGAGGGGTATCTGTCTCTGTAACTACTAGAATAACTGACTGAGGGATATCTGTCTCTGTAACTACTAGAATAACTGACTGAGGGATATCTGTCTCTGTAACTAGTAGAATAACTGACTGAGGGATATCTGTCTCTGTAACTACTGGAATAACTGACTGAGGGATATCTGTCTCTGTATGTTGTCTCTGTAACTACTGGAATAACTGACTGAGGGATATCTGTCTCTGTAACTACTGGAATAACTGACTGAGGGATATCTGTCTTTGTATGTTGTCTCTGTAACTACTGGAATAACTGACTGAGGGTTATCTGTCTCTGTATGTTGTTTCTGTAACTACTGGAATAACTGACTGAGGGATATCTGTCTCTGTAACTACTAGAATAACTGACTGAGGGATATCTGTCTCTGTAACTATTGGAATAACTGACTGAGGGATATCTGTCTCTGTATGTTGTCTCTGTAACTACTGGAATAACTGACTGAGGGGTATCTGTCTCTGTAACTACTAGAATAACTGACTGAGGGATATATGTCTCTGTAACTACTAGAATAACTGACTGAGGGATATCTGTCTCTGTAACTACTGGAATAACTGACTGAGGGATATCTGTCTCTGTAACTACTAGAATAACTGACTGAGGGATATCTGTCTCTGTAACTACTGGAATAACTGACTGAGGGATATCTGTCTCTGTATGTTGTCTCTGTAACTACTGGAATAACTGACTGAGGGATATCTGTCTCTGTAACTACTAGAATAACTGACTGAGGGATATCTGTCTCTGTATGTTGTCTCTGTAACTACTGGAATAACTGACTGAGGGATATCTGTCTCTGTATGTTGTCTCTGTAACTACTAGAATAACTGACTGAGGGATATCTGTCTCTGTAACTACTAGAATAACTGACTGAGGGATATCTGTCTCTGTAACTACTGGAATAACTGACTGAGGGATATCTGTCTCTGTAACTACTAGAATAACTGACTGAGGGATATCTGTCTCTGTAACTACTAGAATAACTGACTGAGGGATATCTGTCTCTGTAACTACTAGAATAACTGACTGAGGGGTATCTGTCTCTGTAACTACTAGAATAACTGACTGAGGGGTATATGTCTCTGTAACTACTAGAATAACTGACTGAGGGGTATATGTCTCTGTAACTACTAGAATAACTGACTGAGGGATATCTGTCTCTGTAACTACTAGAATAACTGACTGAGGGATATCTGTCTCTGTAACTACTAGAATAACTGACTGAGGGGTATATGTCTCTGTAACTACTGGAATAACTGACTGAGGGGTATCTGTCTCTGTATGTTGTCTCTGTAACTACTGGAATAACTGACTGAGGGATATCTGTCTCTGTAACTACTAGAATAACTGACTGAGGGGTATATGTCTCTGTAACTACTAGAATAACTGACTGAGGGATATCTGTCTCTGTAACTACTAGAATAACTGACTGAGGGATATCTGTCTCTGTAACTACTAGAATAACTGACTGAGGGGTATATGTCTCTGTAACTACTAGAATAACTGACTGAGGGATATCTGTCTCTGTAACTACTAGAATAACTGACTGAGGGATATCTGTCTCTGTATGTTGTCTCTGTAACTACTGGAATAACTGACTGAGGGATATCTGTCTCTGTATGTTGTCTCTGTAACTACTGGAATAACTGACTGAGGGGTATCTGTCTCTGTAACTACTAGAATAACTGACTGAGGGATATCTGTCTCTGTAACTACTAGAATAACTGACTGAGGGATATCTGTCTCTGTAACTAGTAGAATAACTGACTGAGGGATATCTGTCTCTGTAACTACTGGAATAACTGACTGAGGGATATCTGTCTCTGTATGTTGTCTCTGTAACTACTGGAATAACTGACTGAGGGATATCTGTCTCTGTAACTACTGGAATAACTGACTGAGGGATATCTGTCTTTGTATGTTGTCTCTGTAACTACTGGAATAACTGACTGAGGGTTATCTGTCTCTGTAACTACTGGAATAACTGACTGAGGGTTATCTGTCTCTGTATGTTGTCTCTGTAACTACTAGAATAACTGACTGAGGGATATCTGTCTCTGTAACTACTGGAATAACTGACTGAGGGATATCTGTCTCTGTATGTTGTCTCTGTAACTACTGGAATAACTGACTGAGGGGTATCTGTCTCTGTAACTACTAGAATAACTGACTGAGGGATATATGTCTCTGTAACTACTAGAATAACTGACTGAGGGATATCTGTCTCTGTAACTACTGGAATAACTGACTGAGGGATATCTGTCTCTGTAACTACTAGAATAACTGACTGAGGGATATCTGTCTCTGTAACTACTGGAATAACTGACTGAGGGATATCTGTCTCTGTATGTTGTCTCTGTAACTACTGGAATAACTGACTGAGGGATATCTGTCTCTGTAACTACTAGAATAACTGACTGAGGGATATCTGTCTCAGTATGTTGTCTCTGTAACTACTGGAATAACTGACTGAGGGATATCTGTCTCTGTATGTTGTCTCTGTAACTACTAGAATAACTGACTGAGGGATATCTGTCTCTGTAACTACTAGAATAACTGACTGAGGGATATCTGTCTCTGTAACTACTGGAATAACTGACTGAGGGATATCTGTCTCTGTAACTACTAGAATAACTGACTGAGGGATATCTGTCTCTGTAACTACTAGAATAACTGACTGAGGGATATCTGTCTCTGTAACTACTAGAATAACTGACTGAGGGGTATCTGTCTCTGTAACTACTAGAATAACTGACTGAGGGATATCTGTCTCTGTAACTACTAGAATAACTGACTGAGGGATATCTGTCTCTGTAACTACTAGAATAACTGACTGAGGGATATCTGTCTCTGTAACTACTAGAATAACTGACTGAGGGATATCTGTCTCTGTAACTACTAGAATAACTGACTGAGGGATATCTGTCTCTGTAACTACTAGAATAACTGACTGAGGGATATCTGTCTCTGTAACTACTGGAATAACTGACTGAGGGGTATATGTCTCTGGAACTACTGGAATAACTGACTGAGGGTTATCTGTCTCTGTAACTACTAGAATAACTGACTGAGGGATATCTGTCTCTGTAACTACTGGAATAACTGACTGAGGGGTATCTGTCTCTGTATGTTGTCTCTGGAACTACTGGAATAACTGACTGAGGGATATCTGTCTCTGTATGTTGTCTCTGTAACTACTGGAATAACTGACTGAGGGATATCTGTCTCTGTAACTACTGGAATAACTGACTGAGGGATATCTGTCTCTGTAACTACTGGAATAACTGACTGAGGGATATCTGTCTCTGTATGTTGTCTCTGTAACTACTGGAATAACTGACTGAGGGATATCTGTCTCTGTATGTTGTCTCTGTAACTACTGGAATAACTGACTGAGGGGTATCTGTCTCTGTAACTACTAGAATAACTGACTGAGGGATATCTGTCTCTGTAACTACTAGAATAACTGACTGAGGGATATCTGTCTCTGTAACTACTAGAATAACTGACTGAGGGATATCTGTCTCTGTAACTACTGGAATAACTGACTGAGGGATATCTGTCTCTGTAACTACTGGAATAACTGACTGAGGGATATCTGTCTCTGTAACTACTAGAATAACTGACTGAGGGATATCTGTCTCTGTAACTACTGGAATAACTGACTGAGGGATATCTGTCTCTGTAACTACTGGAATAACTGACTGAGGGATATCTGTCTCTGTAACTACTAGAATAACTGACTGAGGGATATCTGTCTCTGTAACTACTAGAATAACTGACTGAAGGATATCTGTCTCTGTAACTACTGGAATAACTGACTGAGGGATATCTGTCTCTGTAACTACTAGAATAACTGACTGAGGGATATCTGTCTCTGTAACTACTGGAATAACTGACTGAGGGATATCTGTCTCTGTAACTACTAGAATAACTGACTGAGGGGTATCTGTCTCTGTAACTACTGGAATAACTGACTGAGGGTTATCTGTCTCTGTATGTTGTCTCTGTAACTACTAGAATAACTGACTGAGGGATATCTGTCTCTGTATCTACTAGAATAACTGACTGAGGGATATCTGTCTCTGTAACTACTGGAATAACTGACTGAGGGTTATCTGTCTCTGTATGTTGTCTATACCACGTCTCTCTCTCCTTCCACTCTCACTTTCTCACTCAGAAATCCCACTGTTTCAACACACTCAATTAAATTCAATTAAAATCAAAGGTCTTTATTGGCATGGGAAACATGTTTAAATTTCCAAAGCAAGTGAAATATATAATAGACAAAAGTGACAAACAATTTTTTATTTTTTTATTTTACCTTTATTTTACTAGGCAAGTCAGTTAAGAACAAATTCTTATTTTCAATGACGGCCTAGGAACAGTGGGTTAACTGCCTGTTCAGGGGCAGAACGACAGAGTTGTACCTTGTCAGCTCGGGGATTTGAACTTTCGGTTACTAGTCCAACGCTCTAACCACTAGGCTACCCTGCCGCCCAAATAAAAATGAACAGTAAACATTACACTCACAAACCTTTCAAATGAATAGAGACATTTAAAATGTCATATTATGTCTATGTACAGTAATTGCTGTACAAGTAAAGTACAAGCAGTGAACTTTTTGTTTTGTCATGTTTTCTCAGAAGTGCCAGTAGGGTTACTGAGCATGTTAGGAACCCCGAGGGAATGCTGAAGGAATTGTGACCTCATCTCTGTGAGATGGTCATCGCATTGCCCACACGCCTTTCCCTGCTGTGAATGATGAGCAGATGGACGGCTGGAAATGCAGAGTAATAACTATGTATGTACTATGACTGAGACATGTGGTTGTCTCACGTAGCTATCTGAAGACGAATGCACTAACTGGAAATCACTGTGGATGAGAGCATCAGTTAAAGGACTCAGATGTAATAGCCTCCTGTCAATGTGCAAATGACAAATGACGGACTCCTTGTTCCCAATATAGTGCCCTACCTCAGACCAGAGCCGCGTAGGGATATCTGGTCAAAAGGAGTGCACTATAAAGGGAATGGGGTTTTGAGACAGAGCCAGTGTAATTAAAATGTTTCCAAATATCATAAAATGAGGAAAGAGTATCGTGTGGTTGAGAAGAACACAGCGGGACAGAAGAAGTAACGCTTGTTTTCTTTAAAAGCTCGAGAACTGAGCCACTTCTGTCCTGCTCTCTGAGTTCAAACAGCCACTCATTGGACATGAGGGGACATGAGGGGACCTGAGCAGTCCTCCAGGCTTCGGCCTGCCAGTGTGTGTCTATAAGCCAGGCTAGCTGGCTCCTTTACAGCTTGGTCTCCTCTGCCCCCCCCCCAGACTAGCCTGAATGGGGGTTTTGTTGTCATTTATAAAGCCTGAGGAAAGATAGGAGGCTGGCTCCTTTTGCAGGCCGCTCTGACCATGGTGCTGCTTGAGTGTTTCTTGGATGTCAGGGCGAACTGCTACTGAGAGGAATTAATCATGAATAAGCCTCTATTTAGCTCTTTAGTCTGGTGATGATTCAATTCACAATATAAATCCACCATGATTCCTGTGTGACAAACACTGCAGGCTGAAACTCTCCCTGTGAGTTTGTAGGCTACTGAACATCTTGTATACATTAAATCATATCCTAATAAAATGTTTAAAAAAACATGGTATTCATGCAAGTACAGTACAACATTTCCACACCTCCCGGTGAAGAACACAACGTCCATTATGAAAACACATGTAGGACAGTCAGTCTACCTTTGCGTAGTTGTGAGATAGTTGTCCTGTTTAAGCAGTAGCAGCAGGCCAGTCTGATGATGAATTCAATTACGGTCCCTCATTTGTGGTGAAAATGTGTCATGTGAGACAGTGAGAATTTTGTATTTGTTTTATTTTGTTTAACCTTTAGTTAACTAGACAAGCCAGTTAAGAACAAATTCTTATTTACAATGACGGCCCACCCCGGCCAAACCCTAACCTGGACAACACTGGGCCAATTGTGCGCCGCCCTATGGGACTCCCAATCACGGCTGGTTGTGATACAGCCTGGAATCTAACCAGGGTCTGTAGTGATGCCTCTAGCACTGAGATGCAGTGCCTTAGACTGCTGAGCAACTTGGGAGCCTAAATTAGAATTAGAATGTTTCTAAACTAAAGTCATGTTCAAAACAGTTCTGAACTAGACATGAGACAAATCCTATGAGAGCTCTAACTATGAGTGTACAAGTTGTTGGGAGAAATATGCAGCTCACAAATGGTTTACTGTGCTTGTTAGACCTACTAGTTTGATTGTGCTGTTACGCATGTAGATGGTTATAACTCTGAGGAGCACGGCCATTACAGCAATATGATACAAATAATGTTAGATGGAAGTGGTCAATGCATATTTATACACAAATACACGCATGCAGGCTCGCACCCACCCACACATACATACACACCACCTCACACCCAGTCTGCAATAATACAGAACTGTTTGATCTCAGAGCAAAAATCCCATGTGTAGTCAGTAAATCCCATGTGTAGTCAGTAAATCCCATGTGTAGTCAGTAAATCCCATGTGTAGTCAGTAAATCCCATGTGTAGTCAGTAAATATCATGTGTAGTCAGTAAATCCCATGTGTAGTCAGTAAATATAATGTGTAGTCAGTAAATATCATGTGTAGTCAGTAAATCCCATGTGTAGTCAGTAAATATCATGTGCAGTCAGTAAATCCCATGTGTAGTCAGTAAATATCATGTGTAGTCAGTAAATATCATGTGCAGTCAGTAAATCCCATGTGTAGTCAGTAAATATCATGTGTAGTCAGTAAATATCATGTGTAGTCAGTAAATCCCATGTGTAGTCAGTAAATCCCATGTGTAGTCAGTAAATCCCATGTGTAGTCAGTAAATATCATGTGTAGTCAGTAAATCCCATGTGTAGTCAGTAAATATCATGTGTAGTCAGTAAATATCATGTGTAGTCAGTAAATATCATGTGTAGTCAGTAAATCCCATGTGTAGTCAGTAAATATCATGTGTAGTCAGTAAATCCCATGTGTAGTCAGTAAATATCATGTGTAGTCAGTAAATCCCATGTGTAGTCAGTAAATATCATTTGTAGTCAGTAAATCCCATGTGTAGTCAGTAAATCCCATTTGTAGTCAGTAAATCTCATGATGGGTAAAATTAAGTTAAAATTGAAGACGCTTATAAAGAAAACAAATAAATAAGGCAAAATTCATCTCCATGGAAACAAGAGAATGGCGATGTATTTCTTCACAGACTGTCAGTCAGTGGGGGGTAGCTCATAATGCCTTGTCATGCTAACACAACTACCAAATCTGCAGTCATTCAAAGGGGAAGTTGGGCAAGTTACATTGACCTCTAACTAGGATATCCCCCGAGTTTACCCCACAGCGTCTGTTACAATGGGAGGAGGGAGGACCCAGTGAAGCCTCTCAGAGGGGTCTGTCTGTGACATGAAAGTGACCGGTTGAGGGGAAGACTTTGAAGTAGCTTGTCGAGGAGATCTGTAAACAAACAGGAACTAGACCCAGGCTGTTTTTCATTCCCCTGCAATAAGAGTGGTTCGGGGGTGTGTGATGTCATCCTCCTTCATATGCTGTCTTTTTGACACCCTATCCCAAATAATATAGCCTACAGCAGTGCACTACATTTGACCAGAGACAAATAGTAAATTAGTACACATATGCTTTTAGATTTAACCTGTGTCCTCGTGTTACAGTACAAAATGAATCTGTCTCTCAAGTGACGTGAACGTGAGTGAAAGAGTGGTGTTTGTGAGAGAGAGGGAATGCACTGCCCGGGCTTTCATTTCTTAACCTCTACAGGTCAAGAATGCTTCCTGACACTGTGGATGCCTGTGTATTTGAGATCACAGAGGAAGACACAGTTAGACAGAAAAGAGACGGCCGAGGACACAGACCCATGTCCATGCCCAGTTGGATTTTATTAGGCAACTGTATCATTTTAACCACATGAAAGATTGATATTTTTTTTCGTAATCATTTCACAATATAGGGGAGAACTCTATGCACCAATCCATTGTAACAATTGCATTACAGTAAAACCTAAGAAGGAAGCGCTAAATAGAATTTAACCAATGAGAGAGAAGAACAGGAGACATAGTGATTGACGGGAGCGTCGCCCACTTAATTTATTGACATTTTAGATTGACGTAACGTATTCACCAATCACGTACTAATTTCTTGAAGCTACGGACCAATTACAGTAAGCCATTTAGTGAAATGGGCGTTAAGTTTCCAAGTGGCGTTCGGGGCGACCGCAGTCAGTGTATTCTTGTAGCTGACTTGTGAATGTGGCAGCGGCGAGCCAGGGAGGGGTGAACCGGTGTTTGGATTTTTATATTCAAGTAACGATAGCTAGTTTACAGTCAAAACTTGTGATATATATTTAGAAACAACAACGGAATCACGAATTTTGTTTGGATTATTATTGTCTAACCCGAAGAGAATATGAAAAATAACATGGGACGTTAGGGGATGTTGAAATGATTATCTGCGAGGATATATAGCTCAAGCTATTTTTATTTTTTTCCCCACTTTGGATTTATTTTACATACCGTGGGAAAACCGGACAAGCCGCCGGACAGCGGGCCGAAAGGATGGACCAGGCGAATATCCTGAGAAAGTTCATCCAAGGGGTTTGTGTTATGCGAGAAGGGGACCAGAAAGGAGAGGATAACTTCGGCAGTGACTTTATGGTGAGACCAGCCAGACATCCTTCTCCCTCTCTCGAACACACGAGCAGTTAGTTCTAACCTGTTTCCTCCGCGCTGACCGACAAATAGGTGATGTGTCGACTGTTTAGCTTCAACACAATGGATTCACGAGTCTTCAGTCGATAGTGTCTCTGTCTGCGGTAGTTTTTTGTTCCTCGTGATGCTTCTTTTAGGCTTTTCCCGTGTGAACGCTCCCTGCTGGGCGGCTTGCTCTGCTATCCTGGGGGCGGAGGGACACATTTCTCCTGCAATTCTCTCATACAAATCTCCAGGCTTGTAATTTAATGCGGCCGAGCATTGTCACCTTTTAGAAATGTGCATATTCCCTCTTCTAATCGAAGAGCGAATCGTTTTTCAGTACTGTACTTTAACTGTATCCAGTTCAATAATATAGGCGTGGGTGCTAGGCCTCCCAAACCAGCCACCCGAGTGTAATAATCGATGCGTTATTGACTTTACGTTAGCAAGAGCAAAACGTTAGCTGGTTACCTAGCTTGTCAGGCGTGCCTGTCTAAGTCGCATTTCCTACCACCATGACCTAAAATCTTCATGAACATGCTTGCTCGCTGTTTTGAATATTGGCAGTTTCATTGGCAGACATCGATTAAGACCAGAAAGCTTTGTCAACTTCCCACCATTGACAGTAGGCTAGCTAGCTAGCATGAGCCGAGTTGGCATTCGTGCTTTTTATCTTATTGATAGCAGCAAATTATTTGCTTGGTAGATTGCTGTATTCAATGGAAATACAAAACCGTTTATACATAGACTACCTTATTTATCAGAAATACAAACTGGAATGCGTGCATGCATACCAGACATTTCTAACTGGGTGGCTAGCTGGCTAACTTTTCCCCAGTCCCACTCCCTAGCTACTTCTTTGTCCATGACATCCGACTTCGTGTTTATCTCAATATATTGATATTGCATTCGCCACGTAATATTCCTGATATTACATAGCAGACATAATCAATCTGTATTCGTATCAATTATCTGCGAGGATTTTGTGTTGAACAGAAAACGGGTTGGTATGTGGTGTTCTGTCTGGCCTGTCCCAGCCAGCCAGTCAGCTATGTCGGTGGGGTCTGAAATAGGGAGTTGACGGATGTTGCGCAAGGACCAGGGGCAGTGCGAAATTAGGATTGTGAAAGGAAGTGGTTTATAGCAGGGCTTCCCAAACTCTGCCCTGGGCCCCCCCTTCTGGGTGCAAGTTTTGGGTTTTTGCCCTAGCACTACTACACAGCTGATTCAAATAATCAAACTTGATGACCAAAACGTGCGCCCAGGACAGAGTTTGGGAATCCCTGGTTTATAGCACCACATGCTCCACCTTTGTCCCCTATTTGTAACTGCATATTGTTACTACACATGCTCAAGGTTGTTTATAACTTTTTAAAATTACAATCCTCTCATTTAAAATAGTATTGCCGTCTGACAAGATGTTAGCATCACTAGAAAGGTTAATGATTTTTAGGTTAGGCTGGCTTACATATGACCCCCACCCTCAACATGTTACCTATTTTACCTGGAATATTTTGGTGCTTTTGTCCACTCAGTCACTTCTAAATTCTCCCCTAGCCTTGGCCCTGTTCTATGACTGACTAGATGTAACTAACTTATCACCCAATGACTGATTCTATTGGCAACAACTAAAATCCAATACCCTGTGTGACAGAGGCCTGTACAGTATTGACGTGTTAATGTGTCTGAATAGCAGAATCCCACAGTTATCCACCACATGCAAATGAATACCAACAGTGGTTTAGACTTTTTCTAAGCCTGAGGCGCTTGATAGTGGGTTGGTAGTGCACAACGTTTGACCAGGGCCCATAGGGTTATGGTGAACAGTAGGGGACTAGTATGTAGGGAATAGGATGCCATTTCGGGTACACCCTCGGGTAAGTTGGAGGGGCGGCTGCAGGGCCCAAATACACATGACATACCTACTACTGTATTTAACTGCCACTAGCCTCTCTGAAAGCAGAGGTGATTTTAAGACACCAGCGCACGCTGGAAGGCATGGGTGTCTGGAAATGGCCACAACAGTAACAATGTTTCTTTGTGAGATTGTCATGTTCAATGTCGGTCAGCATTGATTGATCCTAGCAAGCACTAAGAAGAATGTAGGCTAGTGAGGCTAACTGAGCCCCTTTTATGTTATAGTGCTCGCCTGGGGTATGTGAATGTAGCTCAGCCTGGGCTCTATCTTCTGGCCAATCAAAATGAACCTGAGTGAGCTCTCTGTCATAGCCAGGGGGCAGGAAGACAGGAGAGGGCCTGGGTTGCCATTCGAGCTGTTGTTCATCACAATATGAGGCCATTTTTTTAGGCTAAGTGTGTCATTGTGTTATCTGATCTGACAACCTTGACACCACTGCCAACAGAGAGTGGATGGGGATATGGAAGGGAGATACTGGCTTTGACATTATGATGGACAGACAGCTGAGATCAGGATCACATTATCCCAATATATTATTCACACCCAGACCCGACCCTTGTGACCGAGAGACTAAGGCCCGTTGATGTGGTCTTGACACCGAGGCCACATGACTGAGTCTCTGCCAGAGAGACACTCAAGAACATAGACCTGCCTGCCTACCTACCCACATCTGCTGCAGTGATCATGAGACAAGAGTTCCCTGACATCTACAGCAGGGAATTCAATAGTGAGGCAAGCCACACCAAATCTGGATAGAGGGGGTTAAATCTCCTACTGTCTGTCTACAGTAGTACCACCCTCACTACCATTAAACCAGTATAGAGCTAGACAAGAGTCTATACCAACTAATAAAGCCCTGTCTGCAAGTACCACCTAATTACCATTAAACCAGTGTAGAGCTGGACAAGAGGCTATACCAACTGGACAAGAGGCTATACCAACTGGACAAGAGGCTATACCAACTGGACAAGAGGCTATACCAACTGGACAAGAGGCTATACCAACTGGACAAGAGGCTATACCAACTGGACAAGAGGCTATACCAACTGGACAAGAGGCTATACCAACTGGACAAGAGGCTATACCAACTGGACAAGAGGCTATACCAACTGGACAAGAGGCTATACCAACTGGACAAGAGGCTATGCCAACTGGACAAGAGGCTATGCCAACTGGACAAGAGGCTATACCAACTGGACAAGAGGCTATACCAACTGGACAAGAGGCTATACCAACTGGACAAGAGGCTATACCAACTGGACAAGAGGCTATACCAACTGGACAAGAGGCTGGCTATACCAACTGGACAAGAGGCTGGCTATACCAACTGGACAAGAGGCTGGCTATACCAACTGGACAAGAGGCTGGCTATACCAACTGGACAAGAGGCAGACTATACCAACTGGACAAGAGGCTGGCTATACCAACTGGACAAGAGGCTGGCTATACCAACTGGACAAGAGGCTGGCTATACCAACTGGACAAGAGGCTGGCTATACCAACTAATAAAGCCCTGTCTCTGGAAGGTTTAAGTGTGATCTGAATCAATATGTTCATAGCCCTGTGAGACATGTATCTAGTCAGTTTTAAAGGGACATGTCATGCTGAGCGGAAGGCATTTAAGGCTTGGGAAGGAAGGCCCCTTTTCAGTGGATTAGTTACAGGCTAATGATGCTCTTGTTAATCTGAGTAGATTTGTTTTTCTTTGTGTGTTTGTGTACACTAACATGTCGACAGATGGATTGAGCTTTATTTTGAGGAACTCCTGAAAAACAGTCTGCAGTTGAGCAACTACAGAGGCTGGCATCTACTGTGTGGGCTGGCATCTGTGAGAAGTAGGCTGGCATCTGTGAGGTAGGCTGGCATCTGTGAGAAGTAGGCTGGCAAGCTACTGTGTGGGCTGGCATCTGTGAGAAGTAGGCTGGCAAGCTCTGTGTGGGCTGGCATCTGTGAGAAGTAGGCTGGCATCTGTGAGAAGTAGGCTGGCATCTGTGAGAAGTAGGGGCATCTGTGAGAAGTAGGCATACTGTGAGATCTGTGAGAAGTAGGCTGGCAAGCTACTGTGTGGGCTGGCATCTGTGAGAAGTAGGCTGGCATCTGTGAGAAGTAGGCTGGCATCTGTGAGAGTAGGCTGGCATCTGTGAGAAGTAGGCTGGCATCTGTGAGAAGTAGGCTGGCATCTGTGAGAAGTAGGCTGGCATCTGTGAGTAGGCTGGCATCTGTGAGAAGTAGGCTGGCAAGCTAGTGCTGGCATCTGTGAGAAGTAGGCTGGCAAGCTACTGTGTGGGCTGGCATCTGTGAGAAGTAGGCTGGCATCTGTGAGAAGTAAGCTGGCATCTGTGAGCTGGCAAGCTGGCATACTGTGTGGGCTGTCTGAGAAGTAGGCTGGCATCTGTGAGGGCTGGCATCTGTAGGCTGGCATCTGTGAGAAGTAGGCTGGCATCTGTGAGAAGTAGGCTGGCAAGCTACTGTGTGGGCTGGCTGGCATCTGTGAGAAGTAGGCTGGCAAGCTACTGTGTGGGCTGGCATCTGTGAGAAGTAGGCTGGCATCTGTGAGAAGTAGGCTGGCATCTGTGAGAAGTAGGCTGGCATACTGTGTGGGCTGGCATCTGTGAGAAGTAGGCTGGCATCTGTGAGAATCTGTAGGCTGGCATCTGTGAGAAGTAGGCTGGCATCTGTGTGTGGGCTGGCAAGCTACTGTGTGGGCTGGCATCTGTGAGAAGTAGGCTGGCAAGCTACTGTGTGGGCTGGCATCTGTGTGGGCTGGCATCTGAAGTAGGCTGGCATCTGTGAGAAGTAGGCTGGCATCTGTGAGAAGTAGGCTGGCATCTGTGAGAAGTAGGCTGGCATCTGTGAGAAGTAGGCTGGCATCTGTGAGAAGTAGGCTGGCAAGCTAC
>NW_027008408.1:67765-102027 GCF_036934945.1 Oncorhynchus masou masou | reverse complement strand
TGTGCCGTCGTGCCAAGGGACAACAAGTGTCAAAGACCATAGGAGCCAGTTGGCAAGACGGCACAAACAGATCTGAGACCAGGCTTGGGTTGTTATGGGGTCAGGTTAGCAGAGACCAGGCTTGGGTTGTTGTGGGGTCAGGTTAGCAGTACATGAGACCAGGCTTGGGTTGTTGTGGGGTCAGGTTAGCAGTACATGAGACCAGGCTTGGGTTGTTGTGGGGTCATGTTAGCAGAGACCAGGCTTGGGTTGTTATGGGGTCAGGTTAGCAGTACATGAGACCAGGCTTGGGTTGTTGTGGGGGTCAGGTTAGCAGAGACCAGGCTTGGGTTGTTGTGGGGTTAGGTTAGCAGTACATGAGACCAGGCTTGGGTTGTTATGGGGTCAGGTTAGCAGAGACCAGGCTTGGGTTGTTATGGGGTCAGCTTAGCAGAGACCAGGCTTGGGTTGTTATGGGGTCAGCTTAGCAGAGACCAGGCTTGGGTTGTTATGGGGTCAGGTTAGCAGAGACCAGGCTTGGGTTGTTATGGGGTCAGGTTAGCAGTACATGAGACCAGGCTTGGGGTTGTTATGGGGTCAGGTTAGCAGTACATGAGACCAGGCTTGGGTTGTTATGGGGTCAGGTTAGCAGTACATGAGACCAGGCTTGGGTTGTTATGGGGTCAGCTTAGCAGTACATGAGACCAGGCTTGGGTTGTTATGGGGTCAGGTTAGCAGTACATGAGACCAGGCTTGGGTTGTTATGGGGTCATGTTAGCAGAGACCAGGCTTGGGTTGTTATGGGGTCAGATTAGCAGAGACCAGGCTTGGGTTGTTATGGGGTCAGATTAGCAGAGACCAGCCTTGGGTTGTTATGGGGTCAGCTTAGCAGTACATGAGACCAGGCTTGGGTTGTTATGGGGTCAGGTTAGCAGAGACCAGGCTTGGGTTGTTATAGGGTCATGTTAGCAGAGACCAGGCTTGGGTTGTTATGGGGTCAGATTAGCAGAGACCAGGCTTGGGTTGTTATGGGGTCAGGTTAGCAGAGACCAGGCTTGGGTTGTTATAGGGTCATGTTAGCAGAGACCAGGCTTGGGTTGTTATGGGGTCAGATTAGCAGAGACCAGGCTTGGGTTGTTATGGGGTCAGATTAGCAGAGACCAGGCTTGGGTTTTGTTATAGGGTCATGTTAGCAGAGACCAGGCTTGGGTTGTTTATAGGGTCATGTTAGCAGAGACCAGGCTTGGGTTGTTATAGGGTCATGTTAGCAGAGACCAGGCTTGGGTTGTTATGGGGTCAGGTTAGCAGAGACCAGGCTTGGGTTGTTATGGGGTCAGGTTAGCAGAGACCAGGCTTGGGTTGTTATGGGGTCATGTTAGCAGTACATGAGACCAGGCTTGGGTTGTTATAGGGTCAGGTTAGCAGAGACCAGGCTTGGGTTGTTATGGGGTCAGGTTAGCAGTACATGAGACCAGGCTTGGGTTGTTATGGGGTCAGGTTAGCAGAGACCAGGCTTGGGTTGTTGTGGGGTCAGGTTAGCAGTACATGAGACCAGGCTTGGGTTGTTATGGGGTCAGCTTAGCAGTACATGAGACCAGGCTTGGGTTGTTATGGGGTCAGGTTAGCAGAGACCAGGCTTGGGTTGTTATGGGGTCATGTTAGCAGAGACCAGGCTTGGGTTGTTATGGGGTCAGGTTAGCAGAGACCAGGCTTGGGTTGTTATGGGGTCAGGTTAGCAGTACATGAGACCAGGCTTGGGTTGTTATGGGGTCAGCTTAGCAGAGACCAGGCTTGGGTTGTTATGGGGTCATGTTAGCAGAGACCAGGCTTGGGTTGTTATGGGGTCAGGTTAGCAGAGACCAGGCTTGGGTTGTTATGGGGTCAGCTTAGCAGAGACCAGGCTTGGGTTGTTATGGGGTCAGCTTAGCAGTACATGAGACCAGGCTTGGGTTGTTATGGGGTCAGGTTAGCAGTACATGAGACCAGTCTTGGGTTGTTATGGGGTCAGCTTAGCAGAGACCAGGCTTGGGTTGTTATGGGGTCAGGTTAGCAGTACATGAGACCAGGCTTGGGTTGTTATGGGGTCAGGTTAGCAGTACATGAGACCAGGCTTGGGTTGTTATGGGGTCATGTTAGCAGTACATGAGACCAGGCTTGGGTTGTTATGGGGTCAGCTTAGTAGAGACCAGGCTTGGGTTGTTATGGGGTCAGGTTAGCAGTACATGAGACCAGGCTTGGGTTGTTATGGGGTCAGCTTAGCAGAGACCAGGCTTGGGTTGTTATGGGGTCAGGTTAGCAGAGACCAGGCTTGGGTTGTTATGGGGTCAGGTTAGCAGTACATGAGACCAGGCTTGGGTTGTTATGGGGTCAGCTTAGCAGAGACCAGGCTTGGGTTGTTATGGGGTCAGGTTAGCAGTACATGAGACCAGGCTTGGGTTGTTATGGGGTCAGGTTAGCAGAGACCAGGCTTGGGTTGTTATGGGGTCAGCTTAGCAGAGACCAGGCTTGGGTTGTTATGGGGTCAGGTTAGCAGAGACCAGGCTTGGGTTGTTATGGGGTCAGCTTAGCAGAGACCAGGCTTGGGTTGTTATGGGGTCAGGTTAGCAGAGACCAGGCTTGGGTTGTTATGGAGTCAGCTTAGCAGAGACCAGGCTTGGGTTGTTATGGGGTCAGGTTAGCAGTACATGAGACCAGGCTTGGGTTGTTATGGGGGTCAGGTTAGCAGTACATGAGACCAGGCTTGGGTTGTTATGGGGTCATGTTAGCAGAGACCAGGCTTGGGTTGTTATGGGGTCAGGTTAGCAGAGACCAGGCTTGGGTTGTTATGGGGTCAGGTTAGCAGTACATGAGACCAGGCTTGGGTTGTTATGGGGTAATGTTAGCAGAGACCAGGCTTGGGTTGTTATGGGGTCAGCTTTGCAGTACATGAGACCAGGCTTGGGTTGTTATGGGGTCAGCTTAACAGAGACCAGGCTTGGGTTGTTATGGGGTCAGGTTAGCAGAGACCAGGCTTGGGTTGTTATGGGGTCATGTTAGCAGAGACCAGGCTTGGGTTGTTATGGGGTCATGTTAGCAGAGACCAGGCTTGGGTTGTTATGGGGTCATGTTAGCAGAGACCAGGCTTGGGTTGTTATGGGGTCAGGTTAGCAGTACATGAGACCAGGCTTGGGTTGTTGTGGGGTCATGTTAGCAGAGACCAGGCTTGGGTTGTTATGGGGTCAGGTTAGCAGAGACCAGGCTTGGGTTGTTATGGGGTCATGTTAGCAGAGACCAGGCTTGGGTTGTTATGGGGTCAGCTTAGCAGTACATGAGACCAGGCTTGGGTTGTTATGGGGTCAGGTTAGCAGAGACCAGGCTTGGGTTGTTATGGGGTCAGCTTAGCAGTACATGAGACCAGGCTTGGGTTGTTATGGGGTCAGCTTAGCAGTACATGAGACCAGGCTTGGGTTGTTATGGGGTCAGGTTAGCAGAGACCAGGCTTGGGTTGTTATGGGGTCAGGTTAGCAGTACATGAGACCAGGCTTGGGTTGTTATGGGGTCATGTTAGCAGAGACCAGGCTTGGGTTGTTATGGGGTCATGTTAGCAGAGACCAGGCTTGGGTTGTTATGGGGTCAGGTTAGCAGTACATGAGACCAGGCTTGGGTTGTTATGGGGTCAGCTAGGGCAGAGACCAGGCTTGGGTTGTTATGGGGTCATGTTAGCAGAGACCAGGCTTGGGTTGTTATGGGGTCAGGTTAGCAGAGACCAGGCTTGGGTTGTTATGGGGTCAGCTTAGCAGAGACCAGGCTTGGGTTGTTATGGGGTCAGCTTAGCAGTACATGAGACCAGGCTTGGGTTGTTATGGGGTCAGGTTAGCAGTACATGAGACCAGTCTTGGGTTGTTATGGGGTCAGCTTAGCAGAGACCAGGCTTGGGTTGTTATGGGGTCAGGTTAGCAGTACATGAGACCAGGCTTGGGTTGTTATGGGGTCAGGTTAGCAGTACATGAGACCAGGCTTGGGTTGTTATGGGGTCATGTTAGCAGTACATGAGACCAGGCTTGGGTTGTTATGGGGTCAGCTTAGTAGAGACCAGGCTTGGGTTGTTATGGGGTCAGGTTAGCAGTACATGAGACCAGGCTTGGGTTGTTATGGGGTCAGCTTAGCAGAGACCAGGCTTGGGTTGTTATGGGGTCAGGTTAGCAGAGACCAGGCTTGGGTTGTTATGGGGGTCAGGTTAGCAGTACATGAGACCAGGCTTGGGTTGTTATGGGGTCAGCTTAGCAGAGACCAGGCTTGGGTTGTTATGGGGTCAGGTTAGCAGTACATGAGACCAGGCTTGGGTTGTTATGGGGTCAGGTTAGCAGAGACCAGGCTTGGGTTGTTATGGGGTCAGCTTAGCAGAGACCAGGCTTGGGTTGTTATGGGGTCAGGTTAGCAGAGACCAGGCTTGGGTTGTTATGGGGTCAGCTTAGCAGAGACCAGGCTTGGGTTGTTATGGGGTCAGGTTAGCAGAGACCAGGCTTGGGTTGTTATGGAGTCAGCTTAGCAGAGACCAGGCTTGGGTTGTTATGGGGTCAGGTTAGCAGTACATGAGACCAGGCTTGGGTTGTTATGGGGTCAGGTTAGCAGTACATGAGACCAGGCTTGGGTTGTTATGGGGTCATGTTAGCAGAGACCAGGCTTGGGTTGTTATGGGGTCAGGTTAGCAGAGACCAGGCTTGGGTTGTTATGGGGTCAGGTTAGCAGTACATGAGACCAGGCTTGGGTTGTTATGGGGTAATGTTAGCAGAGACCAGGCTTGGGTTGTTATGGGGTCAGCTTTGCAGTACATGAGACCAGGCTTGGGTTGTTATGGGGTCAGCTTAACAGAGACCAGGCTTGGGTTGTTATGGGGTCAGGTTAGCAGAGACCAGGCTTGGGTTGTTATGGGGTCATGTTAGCAGAGACCAGGCTTGGGTTGTTATGGGGTCATGTTAGCAGAGACCAGGCTTGGGTTGTTATGGGGTCATGTTAGCAGAGACCAGGCTTGGGTTGTTATGGGGTCAGGTTAGCAGTACATGAGACCAGGCTTGGGTTGTTGTGGGGTCATGTTAGCAGAGACCAGGCTTGGGTTGTTATGGGGTCAGGTTAGCAGAGACCAGGCTTGGGTTGTTATGGGGTCATGTTAGCAGAGACCAGGCTTGGGTTGTTATGGGGTCAGCTTAGCAGTACATGAGACCAGGCTTGGGTTGTTATGGGGTCAGGTTAGCAGAGACCAGGCTTGGGTTGTTATGGGGTCAGCTTAGCAGTACATGAGACCAGGCTTGGGTTGTTATGGGGTCAGCTTAGCAGTACATGAGACCAGGCTTGGGTTGTTATGGGGTCAGGTTAGCAGAGACCAGGCTTGGGTTGTTATGGGGTCAGGTTAGCAGTACATGAGACCAGGCTTGGGTTGTTATGGGGTCATGTTAGCAGAGACCAGGCTTGGGTTGTTATGGGGTCATGTTAGCAGAGACCAGGCTTGGGTTGTTATGGGGTCAGCTTAGCAGTACATGAGACCAGGCTTGGGTTGTTATGGGGTCAGGTTAGCAGTACATGAGACCAGTCTTGGTTGTTATGGGGTCATGTTAGCAGAGACCAGGCTTGGGTTGTTATGGGGTCAGGTTAGCAGTACATGAGACCAGGCTTGGGTTGTTATGGGGTCAGGTTAGCAGTACATGAGACCAGGCTTGGGTTGTTATGGGGTCATGTTAGCAGAGACCAGGCTTGGGTTGTTGTGGGGTCAGGTTAGCAGAGACCAGGCTTGGGTTGTTATGGGGTCAGGTTAGCAGAGACCAGGCTTGGGTTGTTATGGGGTCAGCTTAGTAGAGACCAGGCTTGGGTTGTTATGGGGTCAGCTTAGCAGTACATGAGACCAGGCTTGGGTTGTTATGGGGTCAGGTTAGCAGAGACCAGGCTTGGGTTGTTATGGGGTCATGTTAGCAGTACATGAGACCAGGCTTGGGTTGTTATGGGGTCAGGTTAGTAGTACATGAGACCAGGCTTGGGTTGTTATGGGGTCAGGTTAGCAGTACATGAGACCAGGCTTGGGTTGTTATGGGGTCATGTTAGCAGAGACCAGGCTTGGGTTGTTATGGGGTCATGTTAGCAGTACATGAGACCAGGCTTGGGTTGTTATGGGGTCAGGTTAGTAGTACATGAGACCAGGCTTGGGTTGTTATTGGGTCAGGTTAGCAGAGACCAGGCTTGGGTTGTTATGGGGTCATGTTAGCAGAGACCAGGCTTGGGTTGTTATGGGGTCAGCTTAGCAGTACATGAGACCAGGCTTGGGTTGTTATGGGGTCAGGTTAGCAGAGACCAGGCTTGGGTTGTTATGGGGTCAGGTTAGCAGTACATGAGACCAGGCTTGGGTTGTTATGGGGTCAGCTTAGCAGTACATGAGACCAGGCTTGGGTTGTTATGGGGTCAGGTTAGCAGAGACCAGGCTTGGGTTGTTATGGGGTCATGTTAGCAGTACATGAGACCAGGCTTGGGTTGTTATGGGGTCAGGGTAGCAGTAAAGGCATCCAGCTTCTCTCCCTCTTTCCTTCCTGGGTCCTCAGACTCACGTCGGCTTAATGTTTCTGTGGAAGTGAAAGAGACTTCCTGTCTCTGTAGTGTCGTTTCTGTCCCGGGCATCTAGAAGAAGGAAAGCACCGGGTTCCCCCACAGATACCTGCCCTCGTGGTAGAGAAGGCTGTGTCTCAAATGGTTCCCTATGTAGTGCCCTACTTTAGACCAGGACCCAATGGCACCCTATTCCCTATGTACTGCACTACTATAGACCAGGACCCAATAGCACCCTATTCCCTATGTAGTGCACTACTTTAGACCAGGACCTCTCCCACCCTATTCCCTATGTAGTGCACTACTTTAGACCAGGACCCAATGGCACCCTATTCCCTATGTAGTGCTCTACTTTAGACCAGGACCCAATGGCACGCTATTCCCTATGTACTGCACTACTTTAGACCAGGACCCAATAGCACCCTATTCCCTATGTAGTGCACTACTTTAGACCAGGACCTCTCCCCACCCTATTCCCTATGTAGTGCTCTACTTTAGACCAGGACCCAATAGCACCCTATTCCCTATGTAGTGCACTACTTTAGACCAGGACCTCTCCCCACCCTATTCCCTATGTAGTGCACTACTTTAGACCAGGACCCAATAGCACCCTATTCCCTATGTAGTGCACTACTTTAGACCAGGACCTCTCCCCACCCTATTCCCTATGTAGTGCACTACTTTAGACCAGGACCCAATGGCACCCTATTCTCTCTATACTACTACTACTTGGGGTTAGTGTTCCCTCCATATTACAACTCCATATTACAACGCTTGTTAAAGGAACTTGACCACCTGTGCTAATTAGCCATCTACTGTGCTCCTAACACCTGTGTGTAAGCTAAGGGGGAGAGTAGTTTAGTCAGCTGTATGGATCTGTGCTAAACTGCTCCTCCTCTCCTCTCTCCCGCTCTCCCCTCTCCCGCTCTCTCCTCTCCTGCTCTCCCGCTCTCTCCTCCTCTCTCGCTGTCTCCTCTCCTCCTCTCTCGCTGTCTCCTCTCCTCCTCTCTCGCTGTCTCCTCTCCTCCTCTCTCGCTGTCTCCTCGTCTCCTCTTCTCTCGCTCTCTCCTCCTCTCTCGCTGTCTCCACCCCCTCCAGGAGGATATGAAGCTGCAGGAGGGTTCAGTGATGATACTTTTGGTTGGAAGTCGTTGGGGCAAGAGTTGAGGATCAACGATGCGACCGCCGATTTGACCACTTTTCAGCAGCATGGAAACCGTGCTTTAGCTTCTAAGGACATGAGGAAATCCCACGGTGAGTATTTAGTATACACCAGGGGCTGTCGTCAGACCTCTCCCCCCTGGGGGCTGTCGTCAGACCTCTCCCCCCTGGGGGGCTGTCGTCAGACCTCTCCCCCTGGGGGCTGTCGCCAGACCTCTCCCCCCTGGGGGCTGTCGTCAGACCTCTCTCCCCCTGGGGGCTGTCGTCAGACCTCTCCCCCCTGGGGGCTGTCGCCAGACCTCTCCCCCCTGGGGGCTGTCGTCAGACCTCTCTCCCCCTGGGGGCTGTCGTCAGACCTCTCTCCCCCTGGGGGCTGTCGTCAGACCTCTCCCCCCTGGGGGCTGTCGTCAGACCTCTCCCCCCTGGGGGCTGTCGTCAGACCTCTCCCCCTGGGGGCTGTCGTCAGACCTCTCCCCCCCCCGGGGCTGTCCGTCAGACCTCTCCCCCTGGGGCTGTCGTCAGACCTCTCCCCCCCTGGGGCTGTCGTCAGACCTCCCCCTGGGGCTGTCGTCAGACCTCTCCCCCCTGGGGGCTGTCGTCAGACCTCTCCCCCGGGGGCTGTCGTCAGACCCTCCCCACCCTGGGGGCTGTCGTCAGACCTCTCCCCCCTGGGGGCTGTCGTCAGACCTCCCCCTGGGGGCTGTCGTCAGACCTCTCCCCCCCCGGGGCTGTCGTCCAGACCCCTCCCCCTGGGGGCTGTCGTCAGACCTCTCCCCCCTGGGGGCTGTCGTCAGACCTCTCCCCCTGGGGGCTGTCGTCAGACCTCTCCCCCTCCCCCTGGGGCTGTCGTCAGACCTCTCCCCCCTGGGGGCTGTCGTCAGACCTCTCCCCCCTGGGGGCTGTCGTCAGACCCTCCCCCCTGGGGGCTGTCGTCAGACCTCTCCCCTCCTGGGGCTGTCGTCAGACCTCTCCCCCCGGGGCTGTCGTCAGACCTCTTCCCCCTGGGGGCTGTCGTCAGACCTCTCCCCCCGGGGGCTGTCGTCAGACCTCTCCCCCCCCTGGGGGCTGTCGTCAGACCTCCCCCCTGGGGGCTGTCGTCAGACACCTCCCCCGCCCTGGGGGCTGTCGTCAGACCCTCCCCAGTCTTAATAACCCGATTCACCTCGTCAAGGTCTTGATGATTAGTTGACCAGTTGAATCAGGTGCTGTGGAATAGATCCCAGGAGTGTCTGGGGCTTCTGAGGGTTTGGAGATCACTACCTGGTTCTCTTAGATATAATGGCAAAACTGCTGAATTCTATTTCTGATCACCATTTCCTCTCTCCATTCCCCTCTTTCAATCTCTTTCTCCATCTCTTTACATCCCACCCACTCTCCCCTCTTTTCCTGTTTTTCCATCCCTCTCCCTGCCCCCCCCCCCTTACAGACAGAGGGATGTCTCACTCTGATGAGTCTCGCCTGTCCAACCTCCTGCGCCGTGTGTCCCGTGAGGAGGACAGGGACCGCCGGCTGGCCACTGTCAGACAGCTCCGGGAGTTCATCACTCACTCTGACAACAAAGTGGTGAGGTCATCGATCATATCTACAGTTGAAGTGGGAAGTTCTACATACACTTAGGTTGGAGTCCATTAAAACTAGTTTTTCAACCACTCCACAAATGTCTTAAACTATAGTTTTGGCAAGTCGGTTAGGACATCTAGTTTGTACATGACACAAATAATTTTTCCAACAATTGTTTACATACAGATTATTTCACTTATAATTCACTATATCACAATTCCAGTGGGTCAGAAGTTTACATGCACTAAGTTGACTGTGCCTTTAAACAACTTGGAAAATTCCAGAAAATGATGTCATGGCTTTGGAAGCTTCTGATAGGCTAACATCATTTGAGTCAATTGGAGGTGTACCTGTGGATGTATTTCAAGGCCTACCTTCAAACTCAATGCCTCTTTGCTTGACATCATGGGAAAATCAAAAGAAATCAGCCCAAGACCTCAGAATGTTTTTTTGTAGACCTTCACAAGTCTGGTTTATCCTTGGGAGCAATTTCCAAACGCCTGAAGGTACCACGTTAATCTGTTTAAACAATAAGTACGCAAGTATAAACACCATGGGACCACGCAGCCGTCATACCGCTCAGGAAGGAGACGCGTTCTGTCTCCTAGAGATGAACGTACCTTGGTGCGAAAAGTGCAAATCAATCCCAGAACAACAACAAAGGACCTTGTGAAGATGCTGGAGGAAACAGGTACAAAAGTATCTATATCCACAGTAAAAACGAGTCTTATATCGACATAACCTGAAAGGCCGCTCAGCAAGGAAAAAGCCACTGCTCCAAAACCGCCATTAAAAAGCAAGACTACCGTTTGTAACTGGAGATGGGGACAACGATCGTACTTTTTGGAGAAATGTCCTCTGGTCTGATGAAATAAAACTGTTTTGCCATAATGACCATGGTTATGTTTGGAGGGGAAAGGGGGAGGGGCTTGCAAGCGGAATTCACCATCCCAACCGTGAAGCATGGGGGTGGCAACATCATGTTGTGGGGGTGCTTTGCTGCAGGAGGGACTGGTGCACTTCACAAAATAGATGGAATCATGAGGGAGGAAAATTATGTGGATATATTGAAGCAACATCTCAAGACATCAGTCATGAGGGTAAAGCTTGGTCGCAAATGGATCTTCCAAATGGACAATGACCCCAAGCATACTTCCAAAGGTGTGGCAAAATGGCTTAAGGACAACAAAGTCAAGGTGTTGGAGTGGTTATCACAAAGCCCTGACCTCAATCCTATAGAAAATATGTGGACAGAACTAAAAAAGCGTGTGCGAGCCAGGTCTACAAACCTGACTCAGTTACACCAGCTCTGTCAGGAGGAATGGGCCAAAATTCACCCAATTTATTATGGGAAGCTTGTGGAAGGCTACCGAAACGTTTGACCCAAATTAAACAATTTAAAGGCACAGCTACCAAATGCTAATTGAGTGTATGTAAACTTCTGACCCACTGGGAATGTGATGAATGAAATAAATAAATCTGAAATAAATCATTCTCTCTATTATTATTCTGACTTAAAATAAAGTGGTGATCCTAAGACATGGTATTTTTACTAGGATTAAATGTCAGGACTTGTGAAATATTGAGTTTATGTATTTGGCTAATGTGTATGTAAACTTCCAACTTCAACTGATCTATCTATCAGTGGTGAGGTCATCAATCATGTCCATCTACCTGGGTAGTTTATCACTCACTCTGACCACGTCAGTGGTGAGGTTGATCTGTCTGTTTTTCAATCAATCGATTGACCCCAGTAAAGAGTAGTGCACTACTGTAGGCCCCGGCTAGTGCACTACTGTAGGCCCCGGCTAGTGCACTACTGTAGGCCCCGGCTAGTGCACTACTGTAGGCCCGGCTAGTGCACTATTATAGGCCCCGAGTAGTGCACTACTGTAGGCCCCGGGTAGTGCACTACTGTAGGCCCCGGGTAGTGCACTACTGTAGGGGCTGTGTTTACTGGGGGTAGTGGTGGTGCAGCTCCACTGTAGAACTGTGTTCTCTCCCTGTTTGACACTGATTGTGTTCCACTCTCTCGCCCTTCTCTCTCTCTCTCAACCTCTCTCTCTCGGCCCTCCCCCTTTTCTCTCTCTCATCTCTCTCGGCCCTCCCCTTCTCTCTCTCTCTCGGCCCTCCCCTTTTCTCTCTCTCATCTCTCTCGGCCCTCCCCCTTTTTCTCTCTCTCTCTCTCTCGGCCCTCCCCCTTCTCTCTCTCTCTCTCGGCCCTCCCCTTTTCTCTCTCTCATCTCTCTCGGCCCTCCCCTTTTCTCTCTCTCATCTCTCTCGGCCCTCCCCCTTCTCTCTCTCTCGGCCCTCCCCCTTTTCTCTCTCTCTCTCTCCCTCCCCCTCTCTCTCTCTCTCTCGGCCCTCCCCCTTTTTCTCTCTCTCTCTCGCCCTCCCCCTTCTCTCTCTCTCCCTCCCCCTTCTCTCTCTCTCTCTCTCTCTCCCTCCCCCTTCTCTCTCTCTCCCTCCCCCTTCTCTCTCTCTCGGCCCTCTCTCTCTCTCTCTCTTGCCCTCCCCCTTCTCTCTCTCTCTCTCTCTCTCTCTCCCTCCCCCTTCTCTCTCGGCCCTCCCTCTCTCGTCCTCTCTCCCACCAGGCCCTGGTGAAACAGTTGGATACGATCCTCAGTACCCTGAATGATATTTTGAATGAAAGGTAAGAGGAAGTTCCCCATCAGAGCCAAAGTGTCTCCATCTGAAATGGCCCCCTGTTCCCTGTATAGTACAGTACTTCTGACCAGGTCATGTCTCTGGTCTTTATGTCTCTGGTCCTGCATGTCTCTGGTCTTTATGTCTCTGGTCTTTATGTCTCTGGTCTCTGCTCCTGCATGTCTCTGGTCTTTATGTCTCTGGTCTTTATGTCTCTGGTCTTTATGTCTCTGGTCTTTATGTCTCTGGTCTTTATGTCTCTGGTCTTTATGTCTCTGGTCTTTATGTCTCTGGTCTTTATGTCTCTGGTCTCTGCTCCTGCATGTCTCTGGTCTTTATGTCTCTGGTCTTTATGTCTCTGGTCTTTATGTCTCTGGTCTTTATGTCTCTGGTCTTTATGTCTCTGGTCTTTATGTCTCTGGTCTATATGTCTCTGGTCTATATGTCTCTGGTCTTTATGTCTCTGGTCTTTATGTCTCTGGTCTTTATGTCTCTGGTCTTTATGTCTCTGGTCTTTATGTCTCTGGTCTTTATGTCTCTGGTCTTTATGTCTCTGGTCTTTATGTCTCTGGTCTATATGTCTCTGGTCTATATGTCTCTGGTCTATATGTCTCTGGTCTATATGTCTCTGGTCTATATGTCTCTGGTCTATATGTCTCTGGTCTATATGTCTCTGGTCTATATGTCTCTGGTCTATATGTCTCTGGTCTATATGTCTCTGGTCTATATGTCTCTGGTCTATATGTCTCTGGTCTATATGTCTCTGGTCTATATGTCTCTGGTCTATATGTCTCTGGTCTATATGTCTCTGGTCTATATGTCTCTGGTCTATATGTCTCTGGTCTATATGTCTCTGGTCTATATGTCTCTGGTCTTTATGTCTCTGGTCTTTATGTCTCTGGTCTCTGCTCCTTCATGTCTTCTGGTCTCTGCTCCTTCATGTCTCTGCTCCTTCATGTCTCTGCTCCTTCATGTCTCTGCTCCTTCATGTCTCTGCTCCTTCATGTCTCTGGTCTTTATGTCTTCTGGTCTTTATGTCTTCTGGTCTCTGCTCCTGCATGTCTCTGGTCGTCTCTCTCCATAGTCTTCAGCAGGGATGGGCAACAACAGTTGTTTTTGGTAACTCCGTCAGGTTCTCAACTTACTGTTGAGAGAGAAATGTGGCTGTGCAGTAGATCAATTAGCTCATGTCAGCAAAATAGTTTTTGGATTGGCAAGTTGGTGTGATGGCCAGCGATCTGAACGTGTAGTTAACATGGTTGAATTACCGACTGGCATGGGCCCCATTTGATCATCAGTTATCATAGTAAAAACTGGAAAAGGAGGGAGGGGGGGGCTTTAGTTATGTACTTCAGGACCTGCATCTAATTTATGGTCTAACAGGCCAAACTGATCCCTCCTCATCCAGAGAAATGAGATGGTTATTGTTCCGCTGGTTAGGGCCGGGTGATATGACCTAGTGATCATGTACATGTATGTTTCCAACGTGTGGACGGTTCACCATGTCTCTAACTTTATGCTTGGGGCCCCCGAGTGGCGCAGCCGTCTAAGGCCCTGCATCTCAGTGCTAGGGGAGTCACTACAGTCCTTGGTTCGATTCCATACTGTATCACAGTGGTCTAAGGCCCTGCATCTCAGTGCTAGAGGAGCCACTACAGACCCTGGTTCCAGTCCAGACTGTTTCACAGCGGTCTAAGGCCCTGCATCTCAGTACTGGAGGAGCCACTACAGACCCTGGTTCCAGTCCAGGCTGTATCACAGCGGTCTAAGGCCCTGCATCTCAGTACTGGAGGAGCCACTACAGTCCCTGGTTCTCAATACTAGAGGGGTCACTACAGGCCCTGGTTCGATTCCAGGCCGTGTCACAACTGGCCGTGATGGAGAGTCCTGTACGACGGGGCACAGTTGGCCCAGCGTCGCCCAGGTTCGGGTTCGACCGGGGTGGGCCGTCATTGTAATGAAGAATTAGTTCTGATCTGACTTGCCTTGTTAAATAAAAACATCGACGTGTCGTCGGTGCGTGATTTAAAGATCCACACACAGCATTTCAAACAGTCAGAATTAATCTAATGAATTCAGGGCTTGTGTAATTAAACCTAGGTTAAATACAAGCCTTCCGCAAGACCCACTAATCATTTAATGATTTAATTAAAAAAATTGTTTAACCTGCTTTTCTGCAATAGGACTTGAAAGCCAGATCAGTGACAAGTCTATGAAAAATGCCTTTTTTTTTTTTTTTTTTTTTTTTTTTTTTTTTTTTTTTTTTTTTAGTAAATAGTTCTAAGCAGATGACTTCATAATGGACATCCACTAATAATGACTGTCTTCTGGTAGCAGACGCTACAGACCACGACCACAGATCTCATCAACGATCTCTGCAGCATAAGCCCACGTGCTGGTCCTAATAGGTCGAGACAACCTGGATCTGGTCGCTTGTTAACAAGCTGGAACAGTTGAACTGCTATGAATACACCCTCCTGTCTGTCTCCAACTGTTCAACAGTCTGGTCACTTCCTTTTTGATGTTGTAGTCAAGTGGCCCACCTGGATAAGATGTTTCTCTCTCAGAATGAGAACGAGTTGCCAATTCCTTCTATAAACTGTGTTTTATGCTCATTGCACATTTATAAAACACAGACTAGACAGCTGGTATGACAGACTAGACAGCTGGTATGACGGACTAGACAGCTGGTATGACAGACTAGACAGCTGGTATAAGACTAGACAGCTGGTATAACAGACTAGACAGCTGGTATAACAGACTAGACAGCTGGTATGACGGACTAGACAGCTGGTATAAGACTAGACAGCTGGTATAACAGACTAGACAGCTAGTATAACAGACTAGACAGCTGGTATGACAGACTAGACAGCTGGTATGACAGACTAGACAGCTGGTATGACAGACTAGACAGCTGGTATAACAGACTAGACAGCTGGTATAACGGACTAGACAGCTGGTATAACGGACTAGACAGCTGGTATAACGGACTAGACAGCTGGTATGACGGACTAGACAGCTGGTATAAGACTAGACAGCTGGTATAACAGACTAGACAGCTAGTGTAACAGACTAGACAGCTGGTGTGACAGACTAGACAGCTGGTATAACAGACTAGACAGCTGGTATAGCAGACTAGACAGCTGGTATAGCAGACTAGACAGCTGGTATGACAGACTAGACAGCTGGTATGACAGACTAGACAGCTGGTATGACAGACTAGACAGCTGGTATGACAGACTAGACAGCTGGTCTGACAGACTAGACAGCTGGTGTAACAGACTAGACAGCTGGTATAACAGACTAGACAGCTGGTGTAACAGACTAGACAGCTGGTGTAACAGACTAGACAGCTGGTGTAACAGACTAGACAGCTGGTGTGACAGACTAGACAGCTGGTGTGACAGACTAGACAGCTGGTGTGACAGACTAGACAGCTGGTGTGACAGACTAGACAGCTGGTGTGACAGACTAGACAGCTGGTATGACAGACTAGACAGGTGTTATGACAGACTAGACAGCTGGTATGACAGACTAGACAGCTGGTATGACAGACTAGACAGCTGGTGTGACAGACTAGACAGCTGGTATGACAGACTAGACAGCTGGTATGACAGACTAGACAGCTGGTATGACAGACTAGACAGCTGGTATGACAGACTAGACAGCTGGTATAACAGACTAGACAGCTGGTATAACAGACTAGACAGCTGGTATGACAGACTAGACAGCTGGTATAACAGACTATAACAGACTAGACAGCTGGTATAACAGACTAGACAGCTGGTATAACAGACTATAACAGACTAGACAGCTGGTATAACAGACTATAACAGACTAGACAGCTGGTATAACAGACTATAACAGACTAGACAGCTGGTGTGACAGACTAGACAGCTGTTATGACAGACTAGACAGCTGGTATGACAGACTAGACAGCTGGTATGACAGACTAGACAGCTGGTATGACAGACTAGACAGCTGGTATAACAGACTATAACAGACTAGACAGCTGGTATAACAGACTATAACAGACTAGACAGCTGGTGTAACAGACTATAACAGACTAGACAGCTGGTGTAACAGACTAGACAGCTGGTATGACAGACTAGACAGCTGGTATGACAGACTAGACAGCTGGTATAACAGACTATGACAGACTAGACAGCTGGTATAACAGACTAGACAGCTGGTATAACAGACTATAACAGACTAGACAGCTGGTATAACAGACTATAACAGACTAGACAGCTGGTGTAACAGACTAGACAGCTGGTATAACAGACTAGACAGCTGGTGTAACAGACTAGACAGCTGGTGTAACAGACTAGACAGCTGGTGTAACAGACTAGACAGCTGGTGTAACAGACTAGACAGCTGGTGTAACAGACTAGACAGCTGGTGTAACAGACTAGACAGCTGGTATGACAGACTAGACAGCTGGTATGACAGACTAGACAGCTGGTATAACAGACGAGACAGCTGGTATAACAGACGAGACAGCTGGTATAACAGACGAGACAGCTGGTATAACAGACGAGACAGCTGGTATAACAGACGAGACAGCTGGTATAACAGACGAGACAGCTGGTATAACAGACGAGACAGCTGGTATAACAGACTAGACAGCTGGTGTAACAGACTAGACAGCTAGTATAAGACCAGACAGCTGGTATAACAGACTAGACAGCTAGTATAAGACCAGACAGCTGGTGTGACAGACTAGACAGCTGGTATGACAGACCAGACAGCTGGTATGACAGACCAGACAGCTAGTATAAGACTAGACAGCTGGTATAACAGACTAGACAGCTGGTATGACAGACTAGACAGTTGGTATGACAGACGAGACAGCTGGTATGACAGACGAGACAGCTGGTATGACAGACTAGACAGCTGGTATGACAGACTAGACAGCTGGTATGACAGACTAGACAGCTGGTATAAGAATAATTTTGCGCGCCCAATTTTTCAGTTTTTGATTTGTTAAAAAAGTTTGAAATATCCAATAAATGTCGTTCCACTTCATGATTGTGTCCCACTTGTTGTTGATTCTTCACAAAAATACAGTTTTATATCTTTATGTTTGAAGCCTGAAATGTGGCAAAAGGTCGCAAAGTTCAAGGGGGCCGAATAGCCTTCATTTCTAGAGGCCATGTTTAGATGGGTGTTAAATGGAAACCAGTCTTCATTTCTAGAGGCCATGTTTAGATGGGTGTTAAATGTAAACCAGCCTTCATTTCTAGAGGCCATGTTTAGATGGGTGTTAAATGGAAACCAGCCTTCATTTCTAGAGGCCATGTTTAGATGGGTGTTAAATGGAAACCAGCCTTCATTTCTAGAGGCCATGTTTAGATGGGTGTTAAATGGAAACCAGACTTCATTTCTAGAGGCCATGTTTAGATGGGTGTTAAATGGAAACCAGACTTCATTTCTAGAGGCCATGTTTAGATGGGTGTTAAATGGAAACCAGCCTTCATTTCTAGAGGCCATGTTTAGATGGGTGTTAAATGGAAACCAGTCTTCATTTCTAGAGGCCATGTTTAGATGGGTATTAAATGGAAACCAGCCTTCATTTCTAGAGGCCATGTTTTGATGGGTGTTAAATCCAGACAATGTAGACCTTTTTAAATGTTTTAGGATCTTTGTCAGGTTGTATGTTGGTTTGTACTGACTCTCCTGTCTCTCCGCTCTCTCTCCTCTCTCTCTCCTGTCTCTCCTCTCTCTCTCCTCTCTCTCCCCTGCCTTTCCTCTCTCTCTCTCCCCTGCCTCTCCTCTCTCTCTCTCTCCCCTGCCTCTCCTCTCTCTCCCCTGCCTCTCCCTCTCTCTCCTCTCTCTCCCCTGCCTCTCCTCTCTCTCTCTCCCCTGCCTCTCTCTCTCTCTCTCTCTCCCCTGCCTCTCTTCTCTCTCTCTCCCCTGCCTCTCCCTCTCTCTCTCTCTCTCTCTCCCCTGCCTCTCCTCTCTCTCTCTCTCCCCTGCCTCTCCCTCTCTCTCTCTCTCCTGCCTCTCCTCTCGCTCTCCCCTGCCTCTCCCTCTCTCTCTCTCTCTCTCTCTCTCCCCTGCCTCTCCCTCTCTCTCCCCTGCCTCTCCTCTCGCCTCTCCCCTGCCTCTCCTCTCTCTCTCTCTCTCCCCTGCCTCTCCTCTCGCTCTCCCCTGCCTCTCCTCTCTCTCTCTCTCCCCTGCCTCTCCTCTCTCTCTCTCTCCCCTGCCTCTCCTCTCGCTCTCCCCTGCCTCTCCCCTGCCTCTCCTCTCTCTCTCTCCCCTGCCTCTCCCTCTCTCTCTCTCCCCTGCCTCTCCTCTCTCTCTCTCTCTCGCTCTCCCCTGCCTCTCCTCTCTCTCTCTCTCTCTCTCCCCTGCCTCTCCTCTCTCTCTCCCCTGCCTCTCCTCTCGCTCTCCCCTGCCTCTCCTCTCTCTCTCTCTCTTTCTCTCCCCTGCCCTCCTCTCTCTCTCTCTCCTGCCTCTCCTCTCTCTCTCTCTCTCCCCTGCCTCTCCCCCTCTCTCTCTCTCCCCTGCCTCTCCTCTCGCTCTCCCCTGCCTCTCCCCTGCCTCTCCTCTCTCTCTCTCCCCTGCCTCTCCTCTCTCTCTCTCCCTGCCTCTCCCTCTCTCTCTCTCTCTCTCTCTCTCTCTCCCCTGCCTCTCCTCTCTCTCTCCCCTGCCTCTCCTCTCGCTCTCCCCTGCCTCTCCTCTCTCTCTCTCTCTTTCTCTCCCCTGCCTCTCCTCTCTCTCTCTCTCTCTCTCTCTCTCTCTCTCTCTCCCTGCTCTCCTCTCTCTCTCTCCCTCTCCCCTGTAGCAGTAAGCTGCTGTCAGAGCTGCGTCAGGAAGCAGCGGTATGCCTGGGTCTCCCTGTGCACCGCTCTGAGCTATGAAACAGAGCGCATCTTCAAGTGGATGTTTGTCAAGTTCAGCTCCAGCACCCGGGACGAGGTCAGGCTGCTGTACCTGGTGGCAGCGTACCGAGCCCTGGAGGCAGCCGGGGAGAGGAAGGCCTTCTCACCTGTCATGCAGGTAGGAGGAACCAGGGCCCTGTTCATAGTGTCTCACAGTAGGAGGAACCAGGGCCCTGTTCATAGTGTCTCACAGTAGGAGGAACCAGGGCCCTGTTCATAGTGTCTCACAGTAGGAGGAACCAGGGCCCAGTTCATAGTGTCTCACAGTAGGAGGAACGAGGGTCCTGTTCATAGTGTCTCACAGTAGGAGGAACCAGGGCCCTGTTCATAGTGTCTCACAGTAGGAGGAACCAGGGCCCTGTTCATAGTGTCTCACAGTAGGAGGAACCAGGGCCCAGTTCATAGTGTCTCACAGTAGGAGGAACCAGGGTCCTGTTCATAGTGTCTCACAGTAGGAGGAACCAGGGCCCAGTTCATAGTGTCTCACAGTAGGAGGAACGAGGGTCCTGTTCATAGTGTCTCACAGTAGGAGGAACCAGGGCCCTGTTCATAGTGTCTCACAGTAGGAGGAACCAGGGCCCTGTTCATAGTGTCTCACAGTAGGAGGAACCAGGGCCCTGTTCATAGTGTCTCACAGTAGGAGGAACCAGGGCCCTGTTCATAGTGTCTCACAGTAGGAGGAACCAGGGCCCAGTTCATAGTGTCTCACAGTAGGAGGAACCAGGGCCCTGTTCATAGTGTCTCACAGTAGGAGGAACCAGGGCCCTGTTCATAGTGTCTCACAGTAGGAGGAACCAGGGCCCTGTTCATAGTGTCTCACAGTAGGAGGAACCAGGGCCCTGTTCATAGTGTCTCACAGTAGGAGGAACCAGGGCCCAGTTCATCATGTCTCACAGTAGGAGGAACCAGGGCCCAGTTCATCATGTCTCACAGTAGGAGGAACCAGGGCCCTGTTCATAGTGTCTCACAGTAGGAGGAACAAGGGCCCTGTTCATAGTGTCTCACAGTAGGAGGAACCAGGGCCCTGTTCATAGTGTCTCACAGTAGGAGGAACCAGGGCCCAGTTCATAGTGTCTCACAGTAGGAGGAACGAGGGTCCTGTTCATAGTGTCTCACAGTAGGAGGAACCAGGGCCCAGTTCATAGTGTCTCACAGTAGGAGGAACCAGGGCCCTGTTCATAGTGTCTCACAGTAGGAGGAACCAGGGCCCTGTTCATAGTGTCTCACAGTAGGAGGAACCAGGGCCCTGTTCATAGTGTCTCACAGTAGGAGGAACCAGGGCCCTGTTCATAGTGTCTCACAGTAGGAGGAACCAGGGCCCAGTTCATAGTGTCTCACAGTAGGAGGAACCAGGGCCCTGTTCATAGTGTCTCACAGTAGGAGGAACCAGGGCCCTGTTCATAGTGTCTCACAGTAGGAGGAACCAGGGCCCTGTTCATAGTGTCTCACAGTAGGAGGAACCAGGGCCCTGTTCATAGTGTCTCACAGTAGGAGGAACCAGGGCCCTGTTCATAGTGTCTCACAGTAGGAGGAACCAGGGCCCTGTTCATAGTGTCTCACAGTAGGAGGAACCAGGGCCCTGTTCATAGTGTCTCACAGTAGGAGGAACCAGGGCCCTGTTCATAGTGTCTCACAGTAGGAGGAACCAGGGCCCAGTTCATAGTGTCTCACAGTAGAGGAACCAGGGCCCAGTTCATCATGTCTCACAGTAGGAGGAACCAGGGCCCTGTTCATAGTGTCTCACAGTAGGAGGAACCAGGGCCCTGTTCATAGTGTCTCACAGTAGGAGGAACCAGGGCCCAGTTCATAGTGTCTCACAGTAGGAGGAACCAGGGCCCTGTTCATAGTGTCTCACAGTAGGAGGAACCAGGGCCCAGTTCATAGTGTCTCACAGTAGGAGGGCTGACTTGGGATCAGTTTGACCTTTTTAAGATCACAATGAATAAGATGACTTTGACGGGGGGGTGCCTGATCCTAGATCAGCACTCGTACCCTGATACGTTTTTGTTATAAGGCCCAGGGTTGTTGTTAGGGACGGTTCCGTTGAGAGAGGGGCCGGGTGGGTGACTGACCGTCTGTGGCGGCCATGTTTTGTGTCAGCTGGTGATGAGTAGCCTGCAGTCCATCCTGGAGAACCTGGACACGCCGGAGCTGCTGTGTCAGAGCGTACCCGCTGCATCCTGCAGGTGGCCCGCTGCTACCCACACGTCTTCAGCACCAACTTCAGAGTGAGTGGTAACACACACACACACACACGCCTTCAGCACCAACTTCAGAGTGAGTGGTCACACACACACACACACACACACACACACACACACACACACACACACACACACACACGTCTTCAGCACCAACTTCAGAGTGAGTGGTCACACACACACACACACACACACACACACACACACACACACACACACACACACACGTCTTCAGCACCAACTTCAGAGTGAGTGGTCACACACACACAACACACTCATGCGCCAACTTCAGACGTCAAATGTGAGCATCTGGTGGTGTTTTTTCTGTCTCCTACTGCCTGGCTCGCTCCCCCTCTCTCTCTACCTTGTCTCCTACTGCCTGGCTCGCTCCCTCTCTCTCTACCTCGTCTCCTACTGCCTGGCTCGCTCCCTCCTCTCTACCTTGTCTCCTACTGCCTGGCTCGCTCCCTCTCTACCTCGTCTCCTACTGCCTGGCTCGCTCCATCTCTCTCTACCTCGTCTCCTACTGCCTGGCTCGCTCCATCTCTCTCTACCTCGTCTCCTCCCTGCCTGGTTCTCTCCTCTCTCTACCTCGTCTCCTACTGCTTGGCTCGCTCCCTCTCTCTCTACCTCGTCTCCTACTGCCTGGTTCTCTACCTTGTCTCCTACTGCCTGGCTCGCTCCATCTCTACCTTCTCTCCTACTGCTTGGCTCGCTCCCTCTCTCTCTACCTCGTCTCCTACTGCTTGGCTCGCTCCCTCTCTCTCTACCTCGTCTCCTACTGCCTGACTCTCTCCCTCCCTCTCTACCTCGTCTCCTCCTGCGTGGTTCTCTCCTCTCTCTCTACCTCTGTCTCCTACTGCCTGGTTCTCTCCTCTCTCTCTACCTCGTCTCCTACTGCCTGGTTCTCTCCCTCTCTCTCTACCTCTGTCTCCTATTGCCTGGTTCTCTCCCTCTCTCTCTACCCCGTCTCCTACTGCCTGGTTCTCTCCCTCTCTCTCTACCTCGTCTCCTACTGCCTGGTTCTCTCCCTCCTCTCTACCTCGTCTCCTACTGCCTGGTTCTCTCCTCTCTCTCTACCTCGTCTCCTACTGCCTGGTTCTCTCCTCTCTCTCTACCTCGTCTCCTACTGCCTGGTTCTCTCCCTCTCTCTCTACCTCGTCTCCTACTGCCTGGTTCTCTCCTCTCTCTACCTCGTCTCCTACTGCCTGGTTCTCTCCCTCTCTCTCTACCTCGTCTCCTCCTGCCTGGTTCTCTCCCTCTCTCTACCTCGTCTCCTCCTGCCTGGTTCTCTCCCTCCCTCTCTACCTCGTCTCCTCCTGCCTGGTTCTCTGTCTCTACCAGCAGGTCTTCTTAATGTCCCCCAGAGTGGTCTACAGTGAAGTATGTGTGTTGTGTTGACCTTGCCTGTTGTGTGTGTGGTAGGATACGGTGGATATCTTGGTGGGCTGGCACATTGACCACACACAGAAACAGTCTCTGACTCAGCAGGTCTCAGGTGAGTAGACACACACGTTTTCCATCTTCCTGTTAGTATAGATTATAATCGGACTTCAGTGGGGTTGGACAGATTTCTGCACGTCTGTAGTGGACATCAGTGTATGTTTTACACCAGGCTTGTCACGTGGATCCAATCGGGACTGTGCGGGTGGTTTGAGTTAAACTCCATATAGTTTAAATGGATTAAAGCCAAATGGGAACTGATTATGGACCGATATTCATAGTTTATTGGCAGTCAAGGACCATCAAATTCAAAACACACTATCAATAGTGGAGTCGTCCTGGAAATGGACTGCAAGGAGATAAATAAAAAAAAATGGAGTGCAGCCGTCCGGACCTCTCTGAACACCGAATACGGACCCCGGGGCAAAATGAGTTGGACCCCTCTGGTTTTACACTAGTCAACTGTGTGTCAACTGTGTGTGAACTGTGTGTGAACTGTGTGTGAACTGTGTGTGAACTGTGTGTGAACTGTGTGTGAACTGTGTGTGAACTGTGTGTGAACTGTGTGTGAACTGTGTGTGTGTGTGAACTGTGTGTGTGTGAACTGTGTGTGTGTGTGAACTGTGTGGGTGTGTGTGAACTGTGTGTGTGAACTGTGTGTGTGTGTGTGTGTGTGTGAACTGTGTGTGTGTGTGTGTGAACTGTGTGTGTGTGTGTGAACTGTGTGTGTGTGAACTGTGTGTGTGTGAACTGTGTGTGTGTGTGTGCAGGCTGGCTGCAGAGCCTGGAACAATTCTGGGTAGCAGACCTGACCTTCTCCACCACGCTGTTGGGACAGTTTCTAGAGGACATGGAGGCCTACGCAGAGGTCAGTAACACACACACACACACACACACGTAGAATAAGTCTAGGGGTTTAACGCCACAACAACATGTAGAATAAGTCTAGGGGTTTAACACCACAACAACATGTAGAATAAGTCTAGGGGTTTAACACCACATGTAGAATAAGTCTAGGGGTTTAACATGTAGAATAAGTCTAGGGGTTTAACACCACATGTAGAATAAGTCTAGGGGTTTAACACCACATGTAGAATAAGTCTAGGGGTTTAACACCACATGTAGAATAAGTCTAGGGGTTTAACACCACAACAACATGTAGAATAAGTCTAGGGGTTTAACACCACAACAACATGTAGAATAAGTCTAGGGGTTTAACACCACATGTAGAATAAGTCTAGGGGTTTAACACCACATGTAGAATAAGTCTAGGGGTTTAACACCACACGTAGAATAAGTCTAGGGTTTAACGCCACAACAACATGTAGAATAAGTCTAGGGGTTTAACACCACAACAACATGTAGAATAAGTCTAGGGGTTTAACACCACATGTAGAATAAGTCTAGGGTTTAACATGTAGAATAAGTCTAGGGTTTAACACCACATGTAGAATAAGTCTAGGGGTTTAACACCACATGTAGAATAAGTCTAGGGGTTTAACACCACATGTAGAATAAGTCTAGGGGTTTAACACCACATGTAGAATAAGTCTAGGGGTTTAACACCACATGTAGAATAAGTCTAGGGGTTTAACACCACATGTAGAATAAGTCTAGGGGTTTAACACCACATGTAGAATAAGTCTAGGGGTTTAACACCACATGTAGAATAAGTCTAGGGTTTAACACCACATGTAGAATAAGTCTAGGGGTTTAGAATAAGTCTAGGGGTTTAACACCACATGTAGAATAAGTCTAGGGGTTTAACACCACATGTAGAATAAGTCTAGGGTTTAACACCACATGTAGAATAAGTCTAGGGTTTAACACCACATGTAGAATAAGTCTAGGGGTTTAACACCACATGTAGAATAAGTCTAGGGGTTTAACACCACATGTAGAATAAGTCTAGGGGTTTAACACCACATGTAGAATAAGTCTAGGGTTTAACACCACATGTAGAATAAGTCTAGGGGTTTAACACCACATGTAGAATAAGTCTAGGGGTTTAACACCACATGTAGAATAAGTCTAGGGTTTAACACCACATGTAGAATAAGTCTAGGGGTTTAACACCACATGTAGAATAAGTCTAGGGGTTTAACACCACATGTAGAATAAGTCTAGGGGTTTAACACCACATGTAGAATAAGTCTAGGGTTTAACACCACATGTAGAATAAGTCTAGGGGTTTAACACCACATGTAGAATAAGTCTAGGGTTTAACACCACATGTAGAATAAGTCTAGGGGTTTAACACCACATGTAGAATAAGTCTAGGGGTTTAACACCACATGTAGAATAAGTCTAGGGGTTTAACACCACATGTAGAATAAGTCTAGGGTTTAACACCACATGTAGAATAAGTCTAGGGGTTTAACACCACAACCACATGTAGAATAAGTCTAGGGGTTTAACACCACAACCACATGTAGAATAAGTCTAGGGGTTTAACACCACAACAACATGTAGAATAAGTCTAGGGGTTTAACACCACAACATGTAGAATAAGTCTAGGGTTTAACGCCACCACAACATGCAGAATAAGTCTAGGGGTTTAACACCACATGCAGAATAAGTCTAGGGGTTTAACACCACAACAACATGCAGAATAAGTCTAGGGGTTTAACACCACAACAACATGTAGAATAAGTCTAGGGGTTTAACACCACAACAACATGTAGAATAAGTCTAGGGGTTTAACACCACAACAACATGTAGAATAAGTCTAGGGGTTTAACACAACAACAACATGTAGAATAAGTCTAGGGGTTTGACACCACAACAACATGCAGAATAAGTCTAGGGGTTTGACACCACAACAACATGTAGAATAAGTCTAGGGTTTAACACCACAACAACATGTAGAATAAGTCTAGGGGTTTAACACCACAACAACATGTAGAATAAGTCTAGGGGTTTAACACCACAACAACATGTAGAATAAGTCTAGGGGTTTAACACCACAACAACATGTAGAATAAGTCTAGGGGTTTAACACCACAACAACATGTAGAATAAGTCTAGGGGTTTAACACCACAACATGTAGAATAAGTCTAGGGTTTAACACCACCACAACATGTAGAATAAGTCTAGGGGTTTAACACCACCACAACATGTAGAATAAGTCTAGGGTTTAACACCACCACAACATGTAGAATAAGTCTAGGGGTTTAACACCACCACAACATGTAGAATAAGTCTAGGGGTTTAACACAACAACATGTAGAATAAGTCTAGGGGTTTAACACAACAACATGTAGAATAAGTCTAGGGGTTTAACACAACATGTAGAATAAGTCTAGGGGTTTAACACCACCACAACATGTAGAATAAGTCTAGGGTTTAACACCACCACAACATGTAGAATAAGTCTAGGGGTTTAACACCACCACAACATGTAGAATAAGTCTAGGGGTTTAACACCACCACAACATGTAGAATAAGTCTAGGGGTTTAACACAATATGTAGAATAAGTCTAGGGTTTAACACAACATGTAGAATAAGTCTAGGGGTTTAACACCACAACAACATGTAGAATAAGTCTAGGGTTTAACACAACATGTAGAATAAGTCTAGGGGTTTAACACCACAACAACATGTAGAATAAGTCTAGGGGTTTAACACAACATGTAGAATAAGTCTAGGGGTTTAACACCACAACAACATGTAGAATAAGTCTAGGGGTTTAACACCACAACAACATGTAGAATAAGTCTAGGGGTTTAACACAACAACATGTAGAATAAGTCTAGGGGTTTAACACAACAACATGTAGAATAAGTCTAGGAGTTTAACACCACAACAACATGTAGAATAAGTCTAGGGGTTTAACGCCACCACAACATGTAGAATAAGGGGTTTGAATACTTCCTGTTGCAGGGGAACATGTTGGTGTCGCTGACATCCTGTTGTATTAACATTACATTTGAAACATCATGAACAAATCTATGGACTTCCTGTCCCACGTTGTCTCCAGGACCTGGGTCACGTGGGTTCTGGCGAGGCGGTAGACGAGGACATCCCTCCTCCCACGGTGTCTCTGCCCAAACTGGCCGCCCTGCTGAGGGTGTTCAGCACCGTGGTGCGCTGCATCGGACAGCGCTTCAACCCCATTAGAGGACCGCCCATCACACAGGCATACGTCTCTGATGTACGGAGAGACACACACACACACACACCCATCACACAGGCATATGTCTCTGATGTACGGAGAGAAACACACACACACACACACACACACACCCATCACACAGGCATACGTCTCTGATGTACGGAGAGACACACACACACTCAGGCATACGTCTCTGATGTAAGGGGAGACACACACACACACACACTCAGGCATACGTCTATGATGTAAGGAGAGACACACACACACACACATACACACACACTCAGGCATACGTCTCTGATGTAAGGAGAGACACACACACACACACTCAGGCATACGTCTCTGATGTAAAGAGAGACACACACACACACACACACACACACACTCAGGCATACGTCTCTGATGTAAGGAGAGACACACACACACACACTCAGGCATACGTCTCTGATGTAAGGAGAGACACACACACACACACACACACACACACTCAGGCATACGTCTCTGATGTAAGGGGAGACACACACACACACACACACACACACTCAGGCATACGTCTCTGATGTAAAGAGACACACACACACACACACACACACACACACACACACACTCAGGCATACGTCTCTGATGTAAGGAGAGACACACACACACACACACACTCAGGCATACGTCTCTGATGTAAGGGAGACACACACACACACACACACACACTCAGGCATACGTCTCTGATGTAAGGAGAGACACACCCCCATCACATCCATCACAGGCATACGTCTCTGTAAGGCGAGATGGGGAGAAAGACACACACAGACTCTCATAATTAACCAGGCATATGTCACATATCATTTGTTCCCAACACAACCTTACCTACTCCCTCTCTCCTTCCTCCCTCTACTCCTCTCTCCTTCCTCCCTCTACTCCCTCTCTCCTTCCTCCCTCTACTCCCTCTCTCCTTCCTCCCTCTACTCCCTCTCTCCTTCCTCCCTCTACTCCCTCTCTCCTTCCTCTCCCTCTACTCCCTCTCTCCTTCCTCCCTCTACTCCCTCTCTCCTTCCTCCCTCTACTCCCTCTCTCCTTTCTCCCTCTACTCCCCTCTCTTTCCTCCCTCTACTCCCTGTCCTTACTCCCTCTCTCCTTCCTCCCTCTACTCCCTCTCTCCTTCCTCCCTTTCTCCAGGTTTTGAACCGGGTGTTGGCGTGTGTGTCGACGGCCAAGCAGGTGTTGTTCTCTGAGCCGGTGTTGACGGCGGGGAACGAGTGTGTGTGTGTCCTGCTGGTGAGCTTGGAGCCGTCCGCACAGCTGACCGACGCCGTCATCACCTACGGTCTGGACCAGCTGGATGCCTGCCGGGCCTGTGGCCCAGAGTACAGCCTGGCCGTCCTCGGCCTCATCACATTGGTAAGAACTGGTTCTAATACTGGTTTGCATTCGACCGGGGACTGTTTTAATACGGCCGGGGACTGTTTTAATACGGCCGGGGACTGTTTTAATACGGCCGGGGACTGTTTTAATACGGCCGGGGACTGTTTATACCTGTTTTATATGGCCGAGGACAGGTTTATACTGCCGAGGACAGGTTTATAAGGCCGGGGACTGTTTTATACCTGTTTTATACGGCCGAGGACTGCTTTATACGGCCGAGGACTGTTTATACCTGTTTTATATGGCCGAGGACAGGTTTATACGGCCGAGGACAGGTTTATACGGCCGAGGACAGGTTTATACGGCCGAGGACAGGTTTATACGGCCGAGGACAGGTTTATACGGCCGAGGACAGGTTTATACGGCCGAGGACAGGTTTATACGGCCGAGGACTGGTTTATACCTGTTTTATACGGCCGAGGACAGGTTTATACGGCCGAGGACTGGTTTATACGGCCGAGGACTGGTTTATACGGCCGAGGACTGGTTTATACGGCCGAGGACTGGTTTATACGGCCGAGGACTGGTTTATACGGCCGAGGACGAATGTTTCCTCAAACAGCAAATTTCAGGTCTTGTGAGCGGGAAACTTGAATGCTGCGTCAATATAGGCCTACATTCTGAAACATGTTGACAATTTTGTGCATGTCTGCCCGAATGCAGAGAACTGGTTGGGCATTCAACGTGTTGCCTCTCCTAATAATAACCCCATATCGATTATCTGCTTCTAATGGTCTCTCCTCTCTCTCTCTGTGTGTTGTAGATTGTGGACCAGATCAACACTAAGCTTCCAGCGTGGTTTGTGGAGAAGCTGCTGGCTCCCACATCACAGCTCCTGGAGCTACGCTTCAACAGGGACAGAGAGGTGGGTGTGTTTGTCAGGGATGTGACAAATGGAAACACGTTCTTGACTTTTAAACTGCCGTTTTCAAGTTAAAACGATAAGAAAAATGTGTATAATTGTGACCTATGGGGCTAATGAAGTTCCATCTACCACAGCCATAGGCTGAATCTCAAACCCAACACTTGGGCCCCTAAGCCCTTTATCGAGTGGCCACTTGCTGTTGTGTTCGATAGTGATCATTTGAGTCTGCAAGAGTTTTGCCAAAAGGAGCATTGAGACGATGCACACTAATGTCACTGATGTTTTTTAAATTTTATTTTACCTTTATTTAACCAGACAAGTCAGTTAAGAACAAATTCTTATTTTCAATGACGGCCGAGGAACAGTGGGTTAACTGCCTGTTCAGGGGCAGAACGACAGATTTGTACCTTGTCAGCTCGGGGTTTGTTAGCTAGCTAAGGATGTTGGGCTCTGATGAACATATTTAATGTTAGCTAGCTAAGGATGTTGGGCTCTGATAAACACAGAGATGTCATGTTAGCTAGCTAAGGATGTTGGGCTTTGATAAACACAGATGTAATGTTAGCTAGCTAAGGATGTTGGGCTCTGATAAACACAGATGTAATGTGAGCTAGCTAAGGATGTTGGGCTCTGATAAACACAGATGTAATGTGAGCTAGCTAAGGATGTTGGGCTCTGATAAACACAGATGTGATGTTAGCTAGCTAAGGATGTTGGGCTCTGATAAACAGATGTAATGTTAGCTAGCTAAGGATGTTGGGCTCTGATAAACACAGATGTAATGTGAGCTAGCTAAGGATGTTGGGCTCTGATAAACAGATGTAATGTTAGCTAGCTAAGGATGTTGGGCTCTGATAAACACAGAGATGTAATGTTAGCTAGCTAAGGATGTTGGGCTCTGATAAAACATATGTAATGTTAGCTAGCTAAGGATGTTGGGCTCTGATAAACACAGATGTAATGTTAGCTAACTAAGGATGTTGGGCTCTGATAAACAGAGAGATGTAATGTTAGCGAGCTAAGGATGTTGGGCTCTGATAAACAGAGATGTAATGTTAGCGAGCTAAGGATGTTGGGCTCTGATAAACAGATGTAATGTTAGCTAACTAAGGATGTTGGGCTCTGATAAACACAGATGTAATGTTAGCTAACTAAGGATGTTGGGCTCTGATAAACAGATGTAATGTTAGCTAACTAAGGATGTTGGGCACTGATAAACACAGATATAATGTTAGCTAACTAAGGATGTTGGGCTCTGATAAACACAGATGTAATGTTAGCTAACTAAGGATGTTGGGCTCTGATAAACAGATGTAATGTTAGCTAGCTAAGGATGTTGGGCTCTGATAAGCACAGATGTAATGTTAGCTAACTAAGGATGTTGGGCTCTGATAAACAGAGAGATGTAATGTTAGCGAGCTAAGGATGTTGGGCTCTGATAAACAGAGATATGTAATGTTAGCTAACTAATGATGTTGGGCTCTGATAAACAGAGATATGTAATGTTAGCTTGCTAAGGATGTTGGGCTCTGATAAACAGATGTAATGTTAGCTAGCTAAGGATGTTGGGCTCTGATAAACAGAGATGTAATGTTAGCTAGCTAAGGATATTGGGCTCTGATAAACAGAGAGATGTAATGTTAGCGAGCTAAGGATGTTGGGCTCTGATAAACAGAGATGTAATGTTAGCTAGCTAAGGATGTTGGGCTCTGATAAACAGATGTAATGTTAGCTAGCTAAGGATGTTGGGCTCTGATAAACAGAGAGATGTAATGTGAGCTAGCTAAGGATGTTGGGCTCTGATAAACAGATGTAATGTTAGCTAGCTAAGGATGTTGGGCTCTGATAAACAGATGTAATGTTAGCTAGCTAAGGATGTTGGGCTCTGATAAACAGATGTAATGTTAGCTAGGTAAGGATGTTGGGCTCTGATAAACAGATGTAATGTGAGCTAGCTAAGGATGTTGGGCTCTGATAAACAGAGAGATGTAATGTTAGCTAGCTAAGGATGTTGGGCTCTGATAAACACAGATGTAATGTTAGCTAACTAAGGATGTTGGGCTCTGATAAACAGATGTAATGTTAGCTAGCTAAGGATGTTGGGCTCTGATAAACAGATGTAATGTTAGCTAACTAAGGATGTTGGGCTCTGATAAACAGATGTAATGTTAGCGAGCTAAGGATGTTGGGCTCTGATAAACAGAGAGATGTAATGTTAGCTAGCTAAGGATGTTGGGCTCTGATAAACAGATGTAATGTTAGCTAGGTAAGGATGTTGGGCTCTGATAAACAGATGTAATGTTAGCGAGCTAAGGATGTTGGGCTCTGATAAACAGATGTAATGTTAGCTAGGTAAGGATGTTGGGCTCTGATAAACAGATGTAATGTTAGCTAGCTAAGGATGTTGGGCTCTGATAAACAGAGAGATGTAATGTTAGCAAGCTTAGTATGTTGGGCTCTGATAAACAGATGTAATGTTAGCTAACTAAGGATGTTGGGCTCTGATAAACAGATGTAATGTTAGCTAGGTAAGGATGTTGGGCTCTGATAAACAGATGTAATGTTAGCTAGCTAAGGATGTTGGGCTCTGATAAACAGATGTAATGTTAGCTAACTAAGGATGTTGGGCTCTGATAAACAGATGTAATGTTAGCTAACTAAGGATGTTGGGCTCTGATAAACAGATGTAATGTTAGCTAACTAAGGATGTTGGGCTCTGATAAACAGATGTAATGTTAGCTAACTAAGGATGTTGGGCTCTGATAAACAGAGAGATGTAATGTGAGCTAGCTAAGGATGTTGGGCTCTGATAAACAGATGTAATGTTAGCTAACTAAGGATGTTGGGCTCTGATAAACAGATGTAATGTTAGCTAACTAAGGATGTTGGGCTCTGATAAACAGATGTAATGTTAGCTAACTAAGGATGTTGGGCTCTGATAAACAGATGTAATGTTAGCTAACTAAGGATGTTGGGCTCTGATAAACAGATGTAATGTTAGCTAACTAAGGATGTTGGGCTCTGATAAACAGAGAGATGTAATGTTAGCTAACTAAGGATGTTGGGCTCTGATAAACAGAGAGATGTAATGTGAGCTAGCTAAGGATGTTGGGCTCTGATAAACAGATGTAATGTTAGCTAGCTAAGGATGTTGGGCTCTGATTAACATATGTAATGTTAGCTTGCTAAGGATGTTGGGCTCTGATAAACACAGATGTGATGTTAGCTAGCTAAGGATGTTGAGCTCTGATAAACACAGATGTAATGTTAGCAAGCTTAGTATGTTGGGCTCTGATAAACAGATGTAATGTTAGCTAACTAAGGATGTTGGGCTCTGATAAACAGATGTAATGTTAGCTAGGTAAGGATGTTGGGCTCTGATAAACAGATGTAATGTTAGCTAGCTAAGGATGTTGGGCTCTGATAAACAGATGTAATGTTAGCTAACTAAGGATGTTGGGCTCTGATGAACATATTTAATGTTAGCTAGCTAAGGATGTTGGGCTCTGATAAACACAGAGATGTCATGTTAGCTAGCTAAGGATGTTGGGCTTTGATAAACACAGATGTAATGTTAGCTAGCTAAGGATGTTGGGCTCTGATAAACACAGATGTAATGTGAGCTAGCTAAGGATGTTGGGCTCTGATAAACAGATGTAATGTTAGCTAACTAAGGATGTTGGGCTCTGATAAACAGATGTAATGTTAGCTAGGTAAGGATGTTGGGCTCTGATAAACAGATGTAATGTTAGCTAGCTAAGGATGTTGGGCTCTGATAAACAGATGTAATGTTAGCTAGCTAAGGATGTTGGGCTCTGATAAACAGAGAGATGTAATGTTAGCTAACTAAGGATGTTGGGCTCTGATAAACAGATGTAATGTTAGCTAACTAAGGATGTTGGGCTCTGATAAACAGATGTAATGTTAGCTAGCTAAGGATGTTGGGCTCTGATAAACAGATGTAATGTTAGCTAACTAAGGATGTTGGGCTCTGATAAACAGATGTAATGTTAGCGAGCTAAGGATGTTGGGCTCTGATAAACAGAGAGATGTAATGTTAGCTAGCTAAGGATGTTGGGCTCTGATAAACAGATGTAATGTTAGCTAGGTAAGGATGTTGGGCTCTGATAAACAGATGTAATGTTAGCTACTAAGGATGTTGGGCTCTGATAAACAGATGTAATGTTAGCTAGGTAAGGATGTTGGGCTCTGATAAACAGATGTAATGTTAGCTAACTAAGGATGTTGGGCTCTGATAAACAGATGTAATGTTAGCTAACTAAGGATGTTGGGCTCTGATAAACAGAGAGATGTAATGTTAGCTAACTAAGGATGTTGGGCTCTGATAAACAGAGATGTAATGTGAGCTAGCTAAGGATGTTGGGCTCTGATAAACAGATGTAATGTTAGCTAGCTAAGGATGTTGGGCTCTGATTAACATATGTAATGTTAGCTTGCTAAGGATGTTGGGCTCTGATAAACACAGATGTGATGTTAGCTAGCTAAGGATGTTGAGCTCTGATAAACACAGATGTAATGTTAGCAAGCTTAGTATGTTGAGCTCTGATAAACACAGATGTAATGTTAGCAAGCTTAGTATGTTGGGCTCTGATAAACAGATGTAATGTTAGCTAACTAAGGATGTTGGGCTCTGATAAACAGATGTAATGTTAGCTAGGTAAGGATGTTGGGCTCTGATAAACAGATGTAATGTTAGCTAGCTAAGGATGTTGGGCTCTGATAAACAGATGTAATGTTAGCTAACTAAGGATGTTGGGCTCTGATAAACAGATGTAATGTTAGCTAACTAAGGATGTTGGGCTCTGATAAACACAGATGTAATGTTAGCTAACTAAGGATGTTGGGCTCTGATAAACAGATGTAATGTTAGCTAACTAAGGATGTTGGGCTCTGATAAACACAGATGTAATGTTAGCTAACTAAGGATGTTGGGCTCTGATAAACAGATGTAATGTTAGCTAGCTAAGGATGTTGGGCTCTGATAAACAGATGTAATGTTAGCTAGCTAAGGATGTTGGGCTCTGATAAACAGATGTAATGTTAGCTAGGTAAGGATGTTGGGCTCTGATAAACAGATGTAATGTTAGCTAACTAAGGATGTTGGGCTCTGATAAACAGATGTAATGTTAGCTAACTAAGGATGTTGGGCTCTGATAAACAGAGAGATGTAATGTTAGCTAACTAAGGATGTTGGGCTCTGATAAACAGAGAGATGTAATGTGAGCTAGCTAAGGATGTTGGGCTCTGATAAACAGATGTAATGTTAGCTAGCTAAGGATGTTGGGCTCTGATTAACATATGTAATGTTAGCTTGCTAAGGATGTTGGGCTCTGATAAACACAGATGTGATGGGCTCTGATAAAGTAATACGTAACTGAACGAAGTACAAGTAGATTT
>NW_027008408.1:0-67265 GCF_036934945.1 Oncorhynchus masou masou | reverse complement strand
GCACTACTTTAGACCAGGACCTCTCCCACCCTATTCTCTATGTAGTGCACTACTTTCCCCTAGGACCCAATGGCACCCTATTCTCTCTATACTAGTACTACTTGGGGTTAGTGTTCCCATATTACCATATTACAACTCCATTATTACAACTCCATGTTCCAAAAAGGAACTTGACCACCTGTGCTAATTAGCCATCCTCTGCGCTCCTAACACCTGTGTGTAAGCCATAAGGGGGAAGAGTTTAGTCAGATAGCTGGATATGGCTGTCTCCTCTCCTCTCTCTCGCTGTCTCCTCCTCCTCTCTCGCTCTCTCTCCTCCTCTCTTGCTGTCTCCTCTCCTCCTCTCGCTGTCCTCCCCCGCTGTCTCCTCCTCTCTCGCTGTCTCCTCTCCTCCTCTCTCTCCTCTCCTCCTCTCTCTCGCTGCTCTCCTCTCCTCCCTCCTCTCGCTGTCTCCTCCCTCTCTCTCGCTCGCTTGTCTCCTCCTCCTCTCTCTCGCTGTCTCCTCTCCTCCTCTCTCTCGTCTCCTACTCTCCTCCTCTCTCGCTGTCTCCTACTCTCCTCCTCTCTCGCTGTCTCCTCCTCTCCAGGAGGATATGAAGCTGCAGGAGGGTTCAGTGATGATACTTTTGGTTGGAAGTCGTTGGGGCAAGAGTTGAGGATCAACGATGCGACCGCCGATTTGACCACTTTTCAGCAGCATGGAAACCGTGCTTTAGCTTCTAAGGACATGAGGAAATCCCACGGTGAGTATTTAGTCTACACCAGGGGCTGTCGGGCCAGACTCTCTCTCCCTGGGGGCTGTCGTCAGACCTCTCCCCCCCTGGGGGCTGCCGTCAGACCTCTCCCTCCCCTGGGGGCTGTCGTCAGACCTCTCCCCCCCTGGGGGCTGTCGTCAGACCTCTCCCCCTGGGGGCTGTCGTCAGACCTCTCCCCCCCTGGGGCCGTCAGACCTCTTCCCACCCACAAGGCTGTCGTCAGACCTCTCCCCCTGGGGGCTGTCGTCAGACCTCTCCCCCCTGGGGGCTGTCGTCAGACCTCTCCCCCTGGGGGCTGTCGTCAGACCTCCCCCCCTGGGGGCTGTCGCCAGACCTCCCCCCTGGGGGCTGTCGTCAGACCTCTCCCCCTGGGGGCTGTCGTCAGACCTCTCCCCCCTCCCGGGGGGCTGTCGTCAGACCTCTCCCCCCCCTGGGGGCTGTCGTCAGACCTCTCCCCGCCCTGGGGGCTGTCGTCAGACCCCCCCGCCCTGGGGGCCGTCGTCAGACCCTCCCACCTGGGGGCCGTCGTCAGACCCCTCCCACCTGGGGGCCGTCGTCAGACCCCTCCCACCTGGGGGCCGTCGTCAGACCCCCTCCCCAGTCTTAATAACCCGATTCACCTCAAGGTCTTGATGATTAGTTGACCAGTTGAATCAGGTGCTGTGGAATAGATCCCATCCCTGGAGCATCTGGGGGTTCTGAGGATGGGTTTGGATATCACTACCTGGTTCTCTTAGATATAATGGCAAAACTGCTGAATTCTATTTCTGATCACCATTTCCTCTCTCCATTCCCCTCTTTCAATCTCTTTCTCCATCTCTCTTTACATCCCACCCACTCTCCTCTTTTCCTGTTCTTTCCATCCCTCTCTGCCCCCCTTACAGACAGAGGGATGTCTCACTCTGATGAGTCTCGCCTGTCCAACCTCCTGCGCCGTGTGTCCCGTGAGGAGGACAGGGACCGCCGGCTGGCCACTGTCAGACAGCTCCGGGAGTTCATCACTCACTCTGACAACAAAGTGGTGAGGTCATCGATCATATCTACAGTTGAAGTGGGAAGTTCACATACACTTAGGTTGGAGTCCATTAAAACTAGTTTTTCAACCACTCCACAAATGTCTTAAACTATAGTTTTGGCAAGTCGGTTAGGACATCTAGTTTGTGCATGACACAAATAATTTTTCCAACAATTGTTTACATACAGATTATTTCACTTATAATTCACTATATCACAATTCCAGTGGGTCAGAAGTTTACATGCACTAAGTTGACTGTGCCTTTAAACAACTTGGAAAATTCCAGAAAATGATGTCATGGCTTTGGAAGCTTCTGATAGGCTAACATCATTTGAGTCAATTGGAGGTGTACCTGTGGATGTATTTCAAGGCCTACCTTCAAACTCAGTGCCTCTTTGCTTGACATCATGGAGAAATCAAAAAGAAATCAGCCCAAGACCTCAGAATGTTTTTTTGTAGACCTTCACAAGTCTGGTTTATCCTTGGGAGCAATTTCCAAACACCTGAAGGTACCACGTTCATCTGTTTAAACAATAGTACGCAAGTATAAACACCATGGGACCACGCAGCCATCATACCATTCAGGAAGGAGACGCGTTCTGTCTCCTAGAGATGAACGTACCTTGGTGCGAAAAGTGCAAATCAATCACAGAACAACAGCAAAGGACCTTGTGAAGATGCTGGAGGAAACGGGTACAAAAGTATCTATATCCACAGTAAAAACAAGTCTTATATCGACATAACCTGAAAGGCCGCTCAGCAAGGAAGAAGCCACTGCTCCAAAACCGCCATTAAAAAGCAAGACTACCGTTTGTAACTGGAGATGGGGACAACGATCGTACTTTTTGGAGAAATGTCCTCTGGTCTGATGAAATAAAACTGTTTTGCCATAATGACCATCGTTATGTTTGGAGGGGAAAGGGGGAGGGGCTTGCAAGCGGATAACACCATCCCAACCGTGAAGCACGGGGTGGCAACATCATGTTGTGGGGGTGCTTTACTGCAGGAGGGACTGGTGCACTTCACAAAATAGATGGCCTCATGAGGTAGGAAAATTATGTGGATAATATTGAAGCAACATCTCAAGACATCAGTCAGGAAGTTGAAGCTTGGTCGCAAATGGACAATGACCCCAAGCATACCTCCAAAGTTGTGGCAAAATGGCTTAAGAACAAAGTCAAGGTATTGGAGTGGCCATCAAAGCCCTGACCTCAATCCTATAAAACATTTGTGGGCAGAACTGAAAAGGTGTGTGCGAGCCAGGAGGCCTACAAACCTGACTCAGTTACACCAGTTCTGTCAGGAGGAATGGGCCAAAATTCACCCAACTTATTGTGGAAAGCTTGTGGAAGGCTACCCGAAACATTTGACCCAAGTTAAACAATTTAAAGGCAATGCTACCAAATGCTAATTGAGTGTATGTAAACTTCTGACCCACTGGGAATGTGATGAAAGAAATAAAATCTGAAATAAATAATTCTCTATTATTCTGACTTAAAATAAAGTGGTGATCTGAAGACATGGTATTTTTACTAGGATTAAATGTCAGGAATTGTGAAATATTGAGTTTATGTATTTGGCTAATGTGAATGTAAACTTCCAACTTCAACTATCTAACTATCTGTCCATCTACCTGTGACCACATCAGTGGTGAGGTCATCAATCATGTCCATCTACCTGGGTAGTTTATCACTCACTCTGACCACGTCATCAATCATGTCCATCTATCTGGGTAGTTTATCACTCACTCTGACCACGTCATCAATCATGTCCATCTACCTGGGTAGTTTATCACTCACTCTGACCACGTCATCAATCATGTCCATCTACCTGGGTAGTTTATCATCAATCATCATCAATCCATCTACCTGGGTAGTTTATCACTCACTCTGACCACGTCATCAATCATGTCCATCTACCTGGGTAGTTTATCACTCACTCTGACCACGTCAGTGGTGAGGTTGATCTGTCTGTTTTTCAATCAATCGATTGACCCCAGTAAAGTAGTGCACTACTGTAGGCCCCGGGTAGTGCACTACTGTAGGCCCGGGTAGTGCACTACTGTAGGCCCGGGTAGTGCACTACTGTAGGCCCCGGGTAGTGCACTACTGTAGGCCCCGGGTAGCGCACTACTGTAGGGCCCCGGGTAGCGCACTACTGTAGGCCCCGGTAGCGCACTACTGTAGGCCCCGGGTAGCGCACTACTGTAGGCCCGGGTAGCGCACTACTGTAGGCCCCGGGTAGCGCACTACTGTAGGCCCCGGGTAGTGCACTAGTGTAGGGGCTGTGTTTACTGGGGGTAGTGGTGGTGCAGCTCCACTGTAGAACTGTGTTCTCTCCCTGTTTGACACTGATTGTGTTCCACTCTCTCGCCCTCCCCCCTCTCTCTCTCTCTCAACCTCTCTCTCTCTCTCTTGCCCTCCCCCTTTCTCTCTCGTCCCTCTCTCTCTCTCTCTTGCCCTCCCCCTTTTCTCTCTCTCGTCCCTCCCTCTCTCTCTCTCTCTTCTTGCCCCCCCTCCCCTCTTTCTCTCTCTCTCGTCCCTCCTATGCTCTCTCTCTCTCTCTCTATGCTCTCTCTCTCTGCCCTCCCCTCTCTATGCTCTCTCTCTCGTCCCTTCTCTCCCACCAGGCCCTGGTGAAACAGTTGGATACGATCCTCAGTACCCTGAATGATATTTTGAATGAAAGGTAAGAGGAAGTTCCCATCAGAGCCAAAGTGTCTCCATCTGAAATGGCCCCCTGTTCCCTGTATAGTACAGTACTTCTGACCAGGTCATGTCTCTGGTCTTTATGTCTCTGGTCCTGCATGTCTCTGGTCTTTATGTCTCTGGTCTTTATGTCTCTGGTCTCTGCTCCTGCATGTCTCTGGTCTTTATGTCTCTGGTCTTTATGTCTCTGGTCTTTATGTCTCTGGTCTTTATGTCTCTGGTCTTTATGTCTCTGGTCCTTTATGTCTCTGTCTCTGGTCCTTTATGTCTCTGGTCCTTTATGTCTCTGGTCCTTTATGTCTCTGGTCCTTTATGTCTCTGGTCTTTATGTCTGGTCCTTTATGTCTCTGGTCCTTTATGTCTCTGGTCTTTATGTCTCTGGTCTTTATGTCTCTGGTCTATATGTCTCTGGTCTTTATGTCTCTGGTCTTTATGTCTCTGGTCTTTATGTCTCTGGTCTATTATGTCTCTGGTCTTTATGTCTCTGGTCTTTATGTCTCTGGTCTTTATGTCTCTGGTCTATATGTCTCTGGTCTATATGTCTCTGGTCTATATGTCTCTGGTCTATATGTCTCTGGTCTTATGTCTCTGGTCTTTATGTCTTCTGGTCTCTGGTCTATATGTCTCTGGTCTATATGTCTTCTGGTCTATATGTCTCCTGGTCTATGTCTCTGGTCTATGTCTCTGGTCTTCATGTCTCTGCTCCTTCATGTCTCTGGTCTTTCATGTCTCTGCTCTTTCATGTCTCTGGTCTTTATGTCTTCTGGTCCTGCATGTCTCTGGTCCTGCATGTCTCTGGTCTTTATGTCTTCTGGTCTCTGCATGTCTCTGGTCCTGTCATGGTCTCTGCTCCTGCATGTCTCTGGTCCTTCATGTCTCTGCTCCTTCATGTCTCTGCTCCTTCATGTCTCTGCTCCTTCATGTCTTCTGGTCTTTATATCTTCTGGTCTCTGCTCCTGCATGTCTCTGGTCTTCATGTCTTCTGGTCTTCATGTCTTCTGGTCTCTGCTCCTGCATGTCTCTGGTTGTCTCTCTCCAGTAGTCTTCAGCAGGGATGGCCAGCGATCTGAACGTTAGTTAACATGGTTGAATTACCGACTGGCATGGTCCCCATTTGATCATCAGTTATCATAGTTGAAAAGGAGGGAGGGGGGCTTTAGTTATGTACTTCAGACCTGCATCTAATTTATGGTCTAACAGGCCAAACTGATCCCTCCTCATCCAGAGAAATGAGACGGTATTGTTCCGCTGGTTAGGGCCGGGTGATGTGACCTAGTGATCATGTACATGTATGTTTCCAACGTGTGGACGGTTCACCATGTCTCTAACTTTATGCTTGGGGCCCCGAGTGGCGCAGCCGTCTAAGGCCCTGCATCTCAGTACTAGGGGAGTCACTACAGTCCTTGGTTCGATTCCATACTGTATCACAGCCGTCTAAGGCCCTGCATCTCAGTACTAGAGGAGTCACTACAGGCCCTGCATCTCAGTGCTAGAGGAGTCACTACAGGCCCTGGTTCATCTCAGTGCACAGCCGTCACTAAGGCCCTGCATCTCAGTACTAGAGGAGTCTAAGGCCCTGGTTCGATTCCATCAGTACAGAGGAGTCACTAAGGCCCTGCATCTCAGTACTAGAGGAGTCACTACAGTCCCTGGTTCCAGTCCAGACTGTATCACAGCCGTCTAAGGCCCTGCATCTCAGTACTAGAGGAGTCATTACAGGCCCTGGTTCTCAGTAGTAGAGGAGTCACTACAGGCCCTGGTTCTCAGTACTAGAGGAGTCACTACAGACCCTGCATCTCAGTGGAGTCATTACAGGCCCTGGTTCTCAGTAGTAGAGGGAGTCACTACAGACCCTGGTTCTCAGTACTAAGAGGAGTCACTACAGACCCTGCATCTCAGTACGAGAGGAGTCATTACAGGCCCTGGTTCTCAGTAGTAGAGGAGTCACTACAGACCCTGGTTCTCAGTACTAGAGGAGTCACTACAGACCCTGGTTCCAGTCCAGACTGTATCTGTGGGTCTATGTGCTAAGGCCCTGCATGGTTCTCAGTGCTAGAGGAGTCACTACAGACCCTGGTTCTCAGTGCTAGAGTAGTCACTACAGTCCCTGGTTCCAGTGCCAGACTGTATCACAGTGGTCTATCACAGACCCCTGCATCTCAGTACTAGAGGAGTCACTACAGGCCCTGCATCTCAGTAGTAGAGGAGCCACTACAGACCCTGGTTCGATTCCAGACTGTATCACCGCGGTCTAAGGCATCTCAGTACTAGAGGAGTCACTACAGGCCCTGCATCTCAGTGCTAGAGAGTCACTACAGACCCTGGTTCCAGTCCAGACTGTATCACAGCGGTCTAAGGCCCTGCATCTCAGTACTAGAGGAGTCACTACAGTCCCTGGTTCCCAGTGCTAGAGGAGTCACTACAGACCCTGCATCTCAGTACTAGAGGAGTCACTACAGTCCCTGGTTCTCAGTACTAGAGGAGTCACTACAGACCCTGGTTCCAGTCCAGACTGTATCTGCGGTCTAAGGCCCTGCATCTCAGTACTAGAGGAGTCACTACAGACCCTGGTTCTCAGTGCTAGGAGGTCACTACAGACCCTGGTTCGATTCCATACTGTATCACAGTGGTCTAAGGCCCTGCATCTCAGTTCTAGAGGAGTCACTACAGTCCCTGGTTCGATTCATACTGTATCACAGTGGTCTAAGACCCTGCATCTCAGTACTAGAGGAGTCACTACAGACCCTGGTTCCAGTCCAGACTGTATCACAGTGGTCTAAGGCCCCATCTCCAGTACTAGAGGAGTCACTACAGACCCTGGTTCCATCCAGACTGTGTCACAGTGGTCTAAGGCCCTGCATCTCAGTACTAAGATAGTCACTACAGTCCCTGGTTCCAGTCCAGACTGTATCACAGCGGTCTAAGACATCTCAGTACTAGAGGAGTCACTACAGTCCCTGGTTCTCAGTGCTAGAGGAGTCACTACAGACCCTGGTTCCCGTCCAGACTGTATCACAGCGGTCTAAGACCCTGCATCTCAGTACTAGAGGAGCCACTACAGTCCTGGTTCTCAGTGCTAGAGTCACTACAGACCCTGGTTCGATTCCATACTGTATCACAGCCGTCTAAGGCTCTGCATCTCAGTGCTAGAGGAGTCAGTACAGTCCCTGCATCTCAGTGCTAGAGGAGTCACTACAGTCCCTGGTTCCAGTCCAGACTGTATCACAGTGGTCTAAGGCCCTGCATCTCATTACTAGAGGAGTCACTACAGTCCCTGCATCTGAGTACTAGAGGAGTCACTACAGTCCCTGGTTCCAGTCCAGACTGTATCACAGCCGTCTAAGACCCTGCATCTCAGTACTAGAGGAGTCACTACAGTCCCTGGTTCTCAGTACTAGAGGAGTCACTACAGTCCCTGGTTCTCAGTACTAGAGGAGTCATTACAGTCCAGGCTGTATCACAGTGGTCCTAAGGCCCTGCATCTCAGTGCTAGAGGAGTCATTACAGTCCCTGGTTCCAGTCCAGACTGTATCACAGCTATCTAAGGCCCTGCATCTCAGTACTAGAGTCACTACAGACCCTGCATCTCAGTAGTAGAGGAGTCACTACAGGCCCTGGTTCCATCCAGACTGTCACAGTGGTCTAAGACCCTGCATCTCAAAGTACTAGAGGAGTCACTACAGACCCTGGTTCCAGTCCAGACTGTATCACAGTCGTCTAAGGCCCTGCATCTCAGTACTAGAGGAGTCACTACAGACCCTGCATCTCAGTACTAGAGGAGTCACTACAGACCCTGGTTCGATTCCAGGCCGTGTCACAACTGGCCGTGATGGAGAGTCCCTGTCGACGGGGCACAGTTGGCCCAGCGTCGCCCAGGTTCGGGTTCGACCGGGTGGGCCGTCATTGTAATGAAAATTAGTTCTGATCTGACTTGCCTTGTTAAATAAAAACATCGGCGTGTCGTCGGTGCGTGATTTAAAGATCCACACACAGCATTTCAAACAGTCAGGAATAATCTGAGTTGCCAGTTCCTTCTATAAACTGTGTTTTATGCTCATTGCACATTTATAAAACACAGACTAGACAGCTGGTATGACAGACTAGACAGCTGGTATGACAGACTAGACAGCTGGTATAACAGATTAGACAGCTGTTATAACAGACTAGACAGCTGGTATGACAGACTAGACAGCTGGTATAACAGACTAGACAGCTGGTATAACAGATTAGACAGCTGGTATAACAGATTAGACAGCTAGTATAACAGACCAGACAGCTGGTATAACAGACTAGACAGCTGGTATGACAGACTAGACAGCTGGTATGACAGACTAGACAGCTGTTATAACAGACTAGACAGCTGGTATGACAGACTAGACAGCTGGTATAACAGACTAGACAGCTGGTATAACAGATTAGACAGCTAGTATAACAGACCAGACAGCTGGTATAACAGACTAGACAGCTGGTATAACAGACCAGACAGCTGGTATAACAGATTAGACAGCTGGTATAACAGACCAGACAGCTGGTGTGACAGACCAGACAGCTGGTATAAGACTAGACAGCTGGTATGACAGACTAGACAGCTGGTATGACAGACTAGACAGCTGGTATAACAGACCAGACAGCTGGTATGACAGACTAGACAGCTGGTATGACAGACTAGACAGCTGGTGTAACAGACTAGACAGCTGGTATAACAGACCAGACAGCTGGTGTAACAGACTAGACAGCTGGTATAACAGACCAGACAGCTGGTGTAACAGACTAGACAGCTGGTATGACAGACTAGACAGCTGGTATGACAGACTAGACAGCTGGTATAACAGACCAGACAGCTGGTATAACAGACTAGACAGCTGGTATAACAGACCAGACAGCTGGTATAACAGACCAGACAGCTGGTATAACAGACTAGACAGCTGGTGTAACAGACTAGACAGCTGGTGTAACAGACTAGACAGCTGGTATAACAGACTAGACAGCTGGTGTAACAGACTAGACAGCTGGTGTAACAGACTAGACAGCTGGTGTAACAGACTAGACAGCTGGTGTAACAGACTAGACAGCTGGTGTAACAGACTAGACAGCTGGTGTAACAGACTAGACAGCTGGTGTGACAGACTAGACAGCTGGTGTGACAGACTAGACAGCTGGTGTGACAGACTAGACAGCTGGTATGACAGACTAGACAGCTGGTGTAACAGACTAGACAGCTGGTATGACAGACTAGACAGCTGGTATGACAGACTAGACAGCTGGTATAACAGACCAGACAGCTGGTATAACAGACTAGACAGCTGGTATAACAGACCAGACAGCTGGTATAACAGACCAGACAGCTGGTATAACAGACTAGACAGCTGGTGTAACTAGACAGCTGGTGTAACAGACTAGACAGCTGGTGTAACAGACTAGACAGCTGGTGTAACAGACTATAACAGACTAGACAGCTGGTGTAACAGACTAGACAGCTGGTGTAACAGACTAGACAGCTGGTGTAACAGACTAGACAGCTGGTGTAACAGACTAGACAGCTGGTGTGACAGACTAGACAGCTGGTGTGACAGACTAGACAGCTGGTGTGACAGACTAGACAGCTGGTGTAACAGACTAGACAGCTGGTGTGACAGACTAGACAGCTGGTGTGACAGACTAGACAGCTGGTATAACAGACTAGACAGCTGGTATAAGAATAATTTTGCGCGCCCAATTTTTCAGTTTTTGATTTGTTAAAAAAGTTTGAAATATCCAATAAATGTCGTTCCACTTCATGATTGTGTCCCACTTGTTGTTGATTCTTCACAAAAAAATACAGTTTTATATCTTTATGTTTGAAGCCTGAAATGTGGCAAGAGGTCGCAAAGTTCAAGGGGGCCGAATAGCCTTCATTTCTAGAGGCCATGTTTAGATGGGTGTTAAATGGAAACCAGACTTCATTTCTAGAGGCCATGTTTAGATGGGTGTTAAATGGATGTTTAAAATGGAAACCAGACTTCATTTCTAGAGGCCATGTTTAGATGGGTGTTAAATGGAAACCAGCCTTCATTTCTAGAGGCCATGTTTAGATGGGTGTTAAATGGAAACCAGCCTTCATTTCTAGAGGCCATGTTTAGATGGGTGTTAAATGGAAACCAGACCTTCATTTCTAGAGGCCATGTTTAGATGGGTGTTAAATGGAAACCAGACTTCATTTCTAGAGGCCATGTTTAGATGGGTGTTAAATGGAAACCAGCCTTCATTTCTAGAGGCCATGTTTAGATGGGTGTTAAATGGAAACCAGCCTTCATTTCTAGAGGCCATGTTTAGATGGGTGTTAAATGGAAACCAGACTTCATTTCTAGAGGCCATGTTTAGATGGGTGTTAAATGGAAACCAGCCTTCATTTCTAGAGGCCATGTTTAGATGGGTGTTAAATGGAAACCAGTCTTCATTTCTAGAGGCCATGTTTAGATGGGTGTTAAATGGAAACCAGCCTTCATTTCTAGAGGCCATGTTTAGATGGGTGTTAAATGGAAACCAGCCTTCATTTCTAGAGGCCATGTTTAGATGGGTGTTAAATGGAAACCAGCCTTCATTTCTAGAGGCCATGTTTAGATGGGTGTTAAATGGAAACCAGCCTTCATTTCTAGAGGCCATGTTTAGATGGGTGTTAAATGGAAACCAGCCTTCATTTCTAGAGGCCATGTTTAGATGGGTGTTAAATGGAAACCAGCCTTCATTTCTAGAGGCCATGTTTAGATGGGTGTTAAATGGAAACCAGCCTTCATTTCTAGAGGCCATGTTTAGATGGGTGTTAAATGGAAACCAGACTTCATTTCTAGAGGCCATGTTTAGATGGGTGTTAAATGGAAACCAGCCTTCATTTCTAGAGACCATGTTTAGATGGGTGTTAAATGGAAACCAGCCTTCATTTCTAGAGGCCATGTTTTGATGGGTGCTAAATCCAGACAATGTAGACCTTTTTAAGTGTTTTAGGATCTTTGTCAGGTTGTATGTTGGTTTGTACTGACTCTCCTGTCTCTCCTCTCTCTCCCCTGTCTCTCCTCTCTCTCTCCTCTCTCCCCCTGCCTCTCCTCTCCTCCCCCCTGCCTCTCCCTCTCTCTCTCTCTCCCCTGCCTCTCCTCTCTCTCTCTCCCCTGCCTCTCCTCTCTCTCTCTCCTGCCTCTCCTCTCTCTCTCTCCCCTGCCTCTCCTCTCTCTCTCTCCCCTGCCTCTCCTCTCTCTCTCTCCCCTGCCTCTCCTCTCTCTCTCTCTCCCCTGCCTCTCCTCTCTCTCTCTCTCCCCTGCCTCTCCTCTCTCTCCCTCCCCTACCTCTCCTCTCTCTCTCCCCCTGCCTCTCCTCTCTCTCTCTCCCCCTGCCTCTCCTCTCTCTCTCTCTCTCTCTCCCCCTGCCTCTCCTCTCTCTCTCTCTCTCTCCCCCCCTGCCTCTCCTCTCTCTCTCTCCCCTGCCTCTCCTCTCTCTCTCTCTCTCTCTCTGCCTCTCCTCTCTCTCTCTCTCTCTCTCCCCTGCCTCTCCCTCTCTCTCTCTCTCCCCTGCCTCTCCTCTCTCTCTCTCTCTCTCTCTCCCCTGCCTCTCCTCTCTCTCTCTCTCTCTCTCTCCTCCCCTCTCTCTCTCTCTCTCTCTCTCTCTCTCTCTCTCTCTCCTGCCTCTCCTCTCTCTCTCTCTCTCTCTCTCCCCCTGCCTCTCCTCTCTCTCTCCCCTGCCTCTCTCTCTCTCTCTCCCCTGCCTCTCTCTCTCTCTCTCTCTCCCCTGCCTCTCCTCTCTCTCTCTCTCTCTCTCCTGCCTCTCCTCTCTCTCTCTCTCTCTCTCTCTCTCTCTCTCCCTGCCTCCTCCTCTCTCTCTCTCTCCCCCCTCTCTCTCTCTCTCTCTCTCTCTCTCTCCCTGCCTCTCCTCTCTCTCTCTCTCTCCCCTGCCTCTCTCTCTCTCTCTCTCTCTCTCTCTCTCTCCTGCCTCTCCTCTCTCTCTCTCTCTCGCTCTCTCTCTCTCTCTCTCTGCTCTCTCTCTCTCTCTCTCTCCTGCCTCTCCTCTCTCTCGCTCTCTCTCCCTGCCTCTCCTCTCTCTCCTGCCTCTCCTGCCTCTCCACTCTCTCCTGCCTCTCTCCTGCCTCTCCTCTCTCTCTCCTGCCTCTCCTCTCTCTCTCTCCTGCCTCTCCTCCCTCTCCACTGTAGCAGTAAGCTGCTGTCAGAGCTGCGTCAGGAAGCAGCGGTATGCCTGGGTCTCCTTTGCACCGCTCTGAGCTATGAAACAGAGCGCATCTTCAAGTGGATGTTTGTCAAGTTCAGCTCCAGCACCCGGACGAGGTCAGGCTGCTGTACCTGGTGGCAGCGTACCGAGCCCTGGAGGCAGCCGGGGAGAGGAAGGCCTTCTCACCTGTCATGCAGGTAGGAGGAACCAGTGCCCTGTTCATAGTGTCTCACAGTAGGAGGAACCAGGGCCCAGTTCATAGTGTCTCACAGTAGGAGGAACCAGGGTCCTGTTCATAGTGTCTCACAGTAGGAGGAACCAGGGCCCTGTTCATAGTGTCTCACAGTAGGAGGAACCAGGGCCCTGTTCATAGTGTCTCACAGTAGGAGGAACCAGGGCCCTGTTCATAGTGTCTCACAGTAGGAGGAACCAGGGCCCAGTTCATAGTGTCTTACAGTAGGAGGAACCAGGGCCCAGTTCATCATGTCTCACAGTAGGAGGAACCAGGGCCCTGTTCATAGTGTCTCACAGTAGGAGGAACCAGGGCCCTGTTCATAGTGTCTCACAGTAGGAGGAACCAGGGCCCTGTTCATAGTGTCTCACAGTAGGAGGAACCAGGGCCCTGTTCATAGTGTCTCACAGTAGGATGAACCAGGGCCCAGTTCATAGTGTCTCACAGTAGGAGGAACCAGGGCCCTGTTCATAGTGTCTCACAGTAGGAGGAACCAGGGCCCAGTTCATAGTGTCTCACAGTAGGAGGAACCAGGGCCCAGTTCATAGTGTCTCACAGTAGGAGGAACCAGGGCCCAGTTCATCGTGTCTCACAGTAGGAGGAACCAGGGCCCTGTTCATAGTGTCTCACAGTAGGAGGAACCAGGGCCCTGTTCATAGTGTCTCACAGTAGGAGGAACCAGGGCCCAGTTCATAGTGTCTCACAGTAGGAGCAACCAGGGCCCTGTTCATAGTGTCTCACAGTAGGAGGAACCAGGGCCCAGTTCATAGTGTCTCACAGTAAGAGGAACCAGGGCCCTGTTCATAGTGTCTCACAGTAGGAGGAACCAGGGCCCTGTTCATAGTGTCTCATAGTAGGAGGGCTGACTTGGGATCAGTTTGGCCTTTTTAAGATCACAATGAATAAGATGACATTGACGAGGGGGGGGGGGGTGCCTGATCCTAGATCAGCACTCGTACCCTGATACGTTGTTGTTATAAGGCCCAGGGTTGTTGTTAGGGACGGTTCCGTTGAGAGAGGGGCAGGGTGGGTGACTGACCGTCTGTGGCGGCCATGTTTTGTGTCAGCTGGTGATGAGTAGCCTGCAGTCCATCCTGGAGAACCTGGACACGCCGGAGCTGCTGTGTCAGAGCGTCCGCTGCATCCTGCAGGTGGCCCGCTGCTACCCACACGTCTTCAGCACCAACTTCAGAGTGAGTGGTCACACACACACACACACACACACACGTCTTCAGCACCAACTTCAGAGTGAGTGGTCACACACACACACACACACACACACACACACACACACACACACACACACACACACACACACACACACACACACGTCTTCAGCACCAACTTCAGAGTGAGTGGTCACACACACACAACACACTCATGCGCCAACTTCAGACGTCAAATGTGAGCATCTGGTGGTGTTTTTTCTGTCTCCTACTGCCTGGCTCGCTCCCTCTCTCTCTACCTCGTCTCCTACTGCCTGGTTCTCTCCCTCTCTCTCTATCCCTCGTCTCTTACTGCCTGGCTCGCTCCATCTCTACCTTGTCTCCTACTGCCTGGCTCGCTCCATCTCTACCTCGTCTCCTACTGCCTGGTTCTCTCCTCTCTCTCTACCCCGTCTCCTACTGCCTGGCTCGCTCCATCTCTACCTCGTCTCCTACTGCCTGGTTCTCTCCTCTCTCTCTACCTCGTCTCCTACTGCTTGGCTCGCTCCCTCTCTCTCTACCTCGTCTCCTACTGCCTGGTTCTCTACCTCGTCTCCTACTGCCTGGCTCGCTCCATCTCTACCTCGTCTCCTACTGCTTGGCTCGCTCCCTCTCTCTACCTCGTCTCCTACTGCTTGGCTCGCTCCCTCTCTCTCTACCTCGTCTCCTACTGCCTGACTCTCTCCCTCCCTCTCTACCTCGTCTCCTCCTGCGTGGTTCTCTCCTCTCTCTCTACCTCTGTCTCCTATTGCCTGGTTCTCTCCCTCTCTCTCTACCCCGTCTCCTACTGCCTGGTTCTCTCCCTCTCTCTCTACCTCTGTCTCCTATTGCCTGGTTCTCTCCCTCTCTCTACCCCGTCTCCTACTGCCTGGTTCTCTCCCTCTCTCTCTACCTCGTCTCCTACTGCCTGGTTCTCTCCCTCTCTCTCTACCTCGTCTCCTACTGCCTGGTTCTCTCCCTCTCTCTCTACCTCGTCTCCTCCTGCCTGGTTCTCTCCCTCTCTCTCTACCTCGTCTCCTACTGCCTGGTTCTCTCCCTCTCTCTCTACCTCGTCTCCTCCTGCCTGGTTCTCTCCCTCTCTCTCTACCTCGTCTCCTCCTGCCTGGTTCTCTCCCTCCCCTCTCTACCTCGTCTCCTCCTGCCTGGTTCTCTCCCTCTCTCTCTACCTCGTCTCCTCCTGCCTGGTTCTCTCCCTCCCTCTCTACCTCGTCTCCTCCTGCCTGGTTCTCTGTCTCTACCAGCAGGTCTTCTTAATGTCCCCCAGAGTGGTCTACAGTGAAGTATGTGTGTTGTGTTGACCTTGCCTGTTGTGTGTGGTAGGATACGGTGGATATCTTGGTGGGCTGGCACATTGACCACACACAGAAACAGTCTCTGACTCAGCAGGTCTCAGGTGAGTAGACACACACGTTTTCCATCTTCCTGTTAGTATAGATTATAATCGGACTTCAGTGGGGTTGGACAGGTTTCTGCACGTCTGTAGTGGACATCAGTGTATGTTTTACACAAAAAATGGAGTGCAGCCGTCCGGACCTCTCTGAACACCGAATACGGACCCCGGGGCAAAATGAGTTGGACCCCTCTGGTTTTACACAAGTCAAGTGTGTGTGAACTGTGTGTGTGTGGAACTGTGTGTGTGTGAACTGTGTGTGTGTGAACTGTGTGTGTGTGAACTGTGTGTGTGTGAACTGTGTGTGTGTGAACTGTGTGTGTGTGAACTGTGTGTGTGTGAACTGTGTGTGTGTGAACTGTGTGTGTGTGAACTGTGTGTGTGTGAACTGTGTGAACTGTGTGTGTGAACTGTGTGAACTGTGTGTGTGTGTGTGTGAACTGTGTGTGTGTGTGTGTGAACTGTGTGTGTGTGTGAACTGTGTGTGTGTGTGTGAACTGTGTGTGTGTGTGAACTGTGTGTGTGTGTGAACTGTGTGTGTGTGTGTGTGTCAACTGTGTGCAGGCTGGCTGCAGAGCCTGGAACAATTCTGGGTAGCAGACCTGACCTTCTCCACCACGCTGTTGGGACAGTTTCTAGAGGACATGGAGGCCTACGCAGAGGTCAGTAACACACACACACACACACACACACACACACACACACACACACACACACACACACATAGAATAAGTCTAGGGGTTTAACACCACAACATGTAGAATAAGTCTAGGGGTTTAACACCACAACAACATGTAGAATAAGTCTAGGGGTTTAACATGTAGAATAAGTCTAGGGTTTAACACCACATGTAGAATAAGTCTAGGGGTTTAACATGTAGAATAAGTCTAGGGGTTTAACACCACATGTAGAATAAGTCTAGGGTTTAACACCACAACAACATGTAGAATAAGTCTAGGGGTTTAACACCACAACAACATGTAGAATAAGTCTAGGGGTTTAACACCACATGTAGAATAAGTCTAGGGGTTTAACACCACATGTAGAATAAGTCTAGGGGTTTAACACCACATGTAGAATAAGTCTAGGGGTTTAACACCACATGTAGAATAAGTCTAGGGGTTTAACACCACATGTAGAATAAGTCTAGGGGTTTAACACCACCACAACATGTAGAATAAGTCTAGGGGTTTAACACCACAACAACATGTAGAATAAGTCTAGGGGTTTAACACAACAACAACATGTAGAATAAGTCTAGGGGTTTAACACCACAACAACATGTAGAATAAGTCTAGGGGTTTAACACCACAACAACATGTAGAATAAGTCTAGGGGTTTAACACCACAACAACATGCAGAATAAGTCTAGGGTTTAACACCACAACAACATGCAGAATAAGTCTAGGGGTTTAACGCCACAACAACATGTAGAATAAGTCTAGGGTTTAACACCACCACAACATGTAGAATAAGTCTAGGGTTTAACACCACAACAACATGTAGAATAAGTCTAGGGTTTAACACACCAACATGTAGAATAAGTCTAGGGTTTAACACCACCACAACATGTAGAATAAGTCTAGGGTTTAACACCACAACAACATGTAGAATAAGTCTAGGGGTTTAACACCACAACAACATGTAGAATAAGTCTAGGGTTTAACACCACAACAACATGTAGAATAAGTCTAGGGGTTTAACACAACATGTAGAATAAGTCTAGGGGTTTAACGCCACAACAACATCTAGAATAAGTCTAGGGTTTAACACAACAACAACATGTAGAATAAGTCTAGGGGTTTAACACCACAACGACATGTAGAATAAGTCTAGGGGTTTAACACAACAACGACATGTAGAATAAGTCTAGGGGTTTAACACAACGACATGTAGAATAAGTCTAGGGTTTAACGCCACAACAACATCTAGAATAAGTCTAGGGGTTTAACACCACCACAACATGTAGAATAAGTCTAGGGGTTTAACACCACAACGACATGTAGAATAAGTCTAGGGGTTTAACACCACAACGACATGTAGAATAAGTCTAGGGGTTTAACACCACAACAACATGTAGAATAAGTCTAGGGGTTTAACACCACAACACATGTAGAATAAGTCTAGGGGTTTAACACCACAACGACATGTAGAATAAGTCTAGGGGTTTAACACCACAACGACATGTAGAATAAGTCTAGGGGTTTAACACCACAACGACATGTAGAATAAGTCTAGGGTTTAACACCACAACGACATGTAGAATAAGTCTAGGGTTTAACACCACAACAACATGTAGAATAAGTCTAGGGTTTAACACAACATGTAGAATAAGTCTAGGGGTTTAACACAACATGTAGAATAAGTCTAGGGGTTTAACACAACATGTAGAATAAGTCTAGGGGTTTAACACAACAACAACAACATGTAGAATAAGTCTAGGGTTTAACACCACAACAACAACATGTAGAATAAGTCTAGGGTTTAACACCACAACAACATGTAGAATAAGTCTAGGGGTTTAACACCACCACAACATGTAGAATAAGTCTAGGGTTTAACACCACAACAACATGTAGAATAAGTCTAGGGATTTAACACCACAACAACATGTAGAATAAGTCTAGGGTTTAACACCACAACAACATGTAGAATAAGTCTAGGGGTTTAACACCACAACAACATGTAGAATAAGTCTAGGGGTTTAACACCACAACAACATGTAGAATAAGTCTAGGGGTTTAACACAACATGTAGAATAAGTCTAGGGGTTTAACACAACATCATGTAGAATAAGTCTAGGGTTTAACACCACAACATGTAGAATAAGTCTGGGGGTTTAACACCACAACAACATGTAGAATAAGTCTAGGGGTTAACACCACAACAACATGTAGAATAAGTCTAGGGGTTAACACAACATGTAGAATAAGTCTAGGGTTTAACACAACATGTAGAATAAGTCTAGGGGTTTAACACAACATGTAGAATAAGTCTAGGGTTTAACACAACATGTAGAATAAGTCTAGGGGTTTAACACAACATGTAGAATAAGTCTAGGGTTTAACACAACATGTAGAATAAGTCTAGGGTTTAACACCACAACATGTAGAATAAGTCTAGGGGTTTAACACCACAACAACATGTAGAATAAGTCTAGGGGTTTAACACCACAACAACATGTAGAATAAGTCTAGGGTTTAACACAACATGTAGAATAAGTCTAGGGGTTTAACACAACAACAACAACATGTAGAATAAGTCTAGGGGTTTAACACAACAACAACAACATGTAGAATAAGTCTAGGGTTTAACACCACCACAACATGTAGAATAAGTCTAGGGTTTAACACCACAACAACATGTAGAATAAGTCTAGGGATTTAACACCACAACAACATGTAGAATAAGTCTAGGGTTTAACACCACAACAACATGTAGAATAAGTCTAGGGGTTTAACACCACAACAACATGTAGAATAAGTCTAGGGGTTTAACACCACAACAACATGTAGAATAAGTCTAGGGGTTTAACACAACATGTAGAATAAGTCTAGGGTTTAACACAACATCATGTAGAATAAGTCTAGGGGTTTAACACCACAACATGTAGAATAAGTCTAGGGGTTTAACACCACAACAACATGTAGAATAAGTCTAGGGGTTAACACCACAACAACATGTAGAATAAGTCTAGGGGGTTAACACAACATGTAGAATAAGTCTAGGGGTTTAACACAACATGTAGAATAAGTCTAGGGTTTAACACAACATGTAGAATAAGTCTAGGGTTTAACACAACATGTAGAATAAGTCTAGGGTTTAACACAACATGTAGAATAAGTCTAGGGGTTTAACACCACAACATGTAGAATAAGTCTAGGGGTTTAACACCACAACATGTAGAATAAGTCTAGGGGTTTAACACCACAACATGTAGAATAAGTCTAGGGGTTTAACACCACAACAACATGTAGAATAAGTCTAGGGGTTTAACACAAACATGTAGAATAAGTCTAGGGGTTTAACGCCACCACAACATGTAGAATAAGTCTAGGGGTTTAACACCACAACAACATGTAGAATAAGTCTAGGGGTTTAACACCACAACAACATGTAGAATAAGTCTAGGGGTTTAACACCACAACAACATGTAGAATAAGTCTAGGGGTTTAACACCACAACAACATGTAGAATAAGTCTAGGGTTTAACACCACAACAACATGTAGAATAAGTCTAGGGGTTTAACACAACATGTAGAATAAGTCTAGGGGTTTAACACAACATCATGTAGAATAAGTCTAGGGGTTTAACACCACAACATGTAGAATAAGTCTGGGGTTTAACACCACAACAACATGTAGAATAAGTCTAGGGGTTAACACCACAACAACATGTAGAATAAGTCTAGGGGTTAACACAACATGTAGAATAAGTCTAGGGGTTTAACACAACATGTAGAATAAGTCTAGGGGTTTAACACAACATGTAGAATAAGTCTAGGGTTTAACACAACATGTAGAATAAGTCTAGGGGTTTAACACAACATGTAGAATAAGTCTAGGGTTTAACACCACAACATGTAGAATAAGTCTAGGGGTTTAACACCACAACATGTAGAATAAGTCTAGGGGTTTAACACCACAACATGTAGAATAAGTCTAGGGTTTAACACCACAACAACATGTAGAATAAGTCTAGGGTTTAACACAACATGTAGAATAAGTCTAGGGTTTAACCACCACAACATGTAGAATAAGTCTAGGGGTTTAACACACAACAACATGTAGAATAAGTCTAGGGGTTTAACACCACAACAACATGTAGAATAAGTCTAGGGGTTTAACGCCACAACAACATGTAGAATAAGTCTAGGGGTTTAACGCCACCACAACATGTAGAATAAGGGGTTTGAATACTTCCTGTTGCAGGGGAACATGTTGGTGTCGCTGACATCCTGTTGTATTAACATTACATTTGAAACATCATGAACAAATCTATGGACTTCCTGTCCCACGTTGTCTCCAGGACCTGGGTCACGTGGGTTCTGGCGAGGCGGTAGACGAGGACATCCCTCCTCCCACGGTGTCTCTGCCCAAACTGGCCGCCCTGCTGAGGGTGTTCAGCACCGTGGTGCGCTGCATCGGACAGCGCTTCAACCCCATTAGAGGACCGCCCATCACACAAGCATACGTCTCTGATGTAAGGAGAGACACACACACACTCAGGCATACGTCTCTGATGTAAGGAGAGACACACACACACACACACACACACACCCATCACACAGGCATACGTCTCTGATGTAAGGAGAGACACACACACAGGCATACGTCTCTGATGTACGGAGAGACACACACACACACACACACACAGGCATACGTCTCTGATGTACGGAGAGACACACACACACACACACAGGCATACGTCTCTGATGTACGGAGAGACACACACACACGCACACACACACACACACCCATCACACAGGCATACGTCTCTGATGTACGGAGAGACACACACACACACACACACACACACACACACACACACACCCCCATCACACAGGCATACGTCTCTGATGTACGGAGAGACACACACACACTCAGGCATACGTCTCTGATGTAAGGAGAGACACACACACACTCAGGCTTACGTCTATGATGTAAGGAGAGACACACACACACACACACACACACACACACACACACACACACACCACATCACACAGGCATACGTCTCTGATGTAAGGAGAGACACACACACACACACACACACACTCAGGCATACGTCTCTGATGTAAAGAGAGACACACACACACACACACACACTCAGGCATACGTCTCTGATGTAAGGAGAGACACACACACATACACACACATTCAGGCATACGTCTCTGATGTAAGGAGAGACACACACACACACACACACACACCCACACTCAGGCATACGTCTCTGATGTAAGGAGAGACACACACACACACACACTCAGGCATACATCTCTGATGTAAGGAGGGGAGAAAGACACACACACACACACACACACAACACACACTCAGGCATATGTCACATACATCTCTGATGTAAGGAGAGAGAACACACACCCCCATCACATCCATCACAGGCATACGTCTGTAAGGCGAGATGGGGAGAAAGACACACAGACTCTCATAATTAACCAGGCATATGTCCATATCATTTCCTCCCAACACAACCTTACCTACTCCCTCTCCCTCTCCTTCCTCCCTCTACTCCCTCTCTCCTTCCTCCCTCTACTCCCTCTCTCCTTCCTCCCTCTACTCCCTCTCTCCTTCCCTCCCCCTCTACTCCCTCTCTCCTTCCTCCCTCTACTCCCTCTCTCCTTCCTCCCTCTACTCCCTCTCTCCTTTCTCCCTCTACTCCCTCTCTCTTTCCTCCCTCTACTCCCTCTCTCCTTACTCCCCTCTCCTTACTCCCTCTCTCCTTACTCCCTCTCTCCTTACTCCCTCTCTCCTTCCTCCCTCTCTCCTTACTCCCTCTCTCCTTCCTCCCTCTCTCCCTTACTCCCTCTCTCCTTACTCCCTCTCTCCTTACTCCCTCTCTCCTTACTCCCTCTCTCCTTCCTCCCTCTCTCCTTACTCCCTCTACTCCCTCTCTCCTTCCTCCCTTTCTCCAGGTTTTGAACCGGGTGTTGGCATGTGTGTCGACGGCCAAGCAGGTGTTGTTCTCTGAGCCGGTGTTGACGGCGGGGAATGAGTGTGTGTGTGTCCTGCTGGTGAGCTTGGAGCCGTCCGCACAGCTGACCGACGCCGTCATCACCTTACGGTCTGGACCAGCTGGATGCCTGCCGGGCCTGTGGCCCAGAGTACAGCCTGGCCGTCCTCAGCCTCATCACATTGGTAAGAACTGGTTCTAATACTGGTTTGCATTCGACCGGGGACTGTTTTATACGGCCGGGGACTGTTTTATACGGCCGGGACTGTTTTATACCCGGGGACTGTTTTATACGGCCGGGGACTGTTTTATACGGCCGGGGACTGTTTTATACGGCCGGGGACTGTTTTATACCTGGGACTGTTTATACGGCCGGGACTGTTTTATACCTGTTTTATACGGCCGGGGACTGTTTTATACGGCCGGGGCTGTTTTATACGGCCAGGGGGCTGTTTTATCTGACGGGGGCTGTTTGATCTGCCCTGTTTGATCCGACCGGGGCTGTTTTGATCTTGATCCGGGGGCTGTTTTATACCTGTTTGATCTGACCGGGGCTGTTTTATACCTGTTTGATCCGACCGGGGACTGTTTTATGACCGGGGGCTGTTTTATACGGCCGGGGACTGTTTTATACCTGTTTTATACGGCCGGGGACTGTTTTATAAGGCCGGGGACTGTTTTATACCTGTTTTATACGGCCGGGGACTGTTTTATACGGCCGGGGACTGTTTTATACCTGTTTTATACGGCCGGGGACTGTTTTATACGGCCGGGGACTGTTTTATACGGCCGGGGACTGTTTAATACCTGTTTTATACGGCCGGGGACTGTTTTATACCTGTTTTATACGGCCGGGGACTGTTTTATAAGGCCGGGACTGTTTTATACCTTGTTTTATACGGCCGGGTATGTTTTAAACCTGTTTGATCCGGCCGGGGACTGTTTTATACCTGTTTTATACGGCCGGGGACTGTTTTATACCTGTTTTATACGGCCGGGGACTGTTTTATACGGCCGGGGACTGTTTTATACGGCCAGGGACTGTTTTATACGGCCGGGGACTGTTTTATACCTGTTTCATACGGCCGGGGACTGTTTCATACGGCCGGGGACTGTTTCATACGGCCGGGGACTGTTTTATACGGCCGGGGACTGTTTTATACGGCCGGGGACTGTTTTATATACCCGGGGACTGTTTATACGGCCGGGGACTGTTTTATACGGCCGGGGACTGTTTTATACATACGGCCGGGGACTGTTTTATACCTGTTTTATACGGCCGGGGACTGTTTCATACGGCCGGGGACTGTTTTATACCTGTTTCATACGGCGGGGACTGTTTCATACGGCCGGGGACTGTTTTATACCTGTTTCATACGGCCGGGGACTGTTTTATACCTGTTTCATACGGCCGGGGACTGTTTCATACGGCCGGGGACTGTTTCATACGGCCGGGACTGTTTTATACGGCCGGGGACTGTTTCATACGGCCGGGGACTGTTTCATACGGCCGGGGACTGTTTTAAACCGGTTAGGACGAATGTTTCCTCAAACAGCAAATTTCAGGTCTTGTGAGCGAGAAACTTGAATGCTGCGTCAATATAGGCCTTCATTCTGAAACATGTTGACAATTTTGTGCATGTCTGCCCGAATGCAGAGAACTGGTTGGTCATTCAACGTGTTGCCTCTCCTAATAATAACCCCATATCGATTATCTGCTTCTAATGGTCTCTCCTCTCTCTCTCTGTGTGTTGTAGATTGTGGACCAGATCAACACTAAGCTTCCAGCGTGGTTTGTGGAGAAGCTGCTGGCTCCCACATCACAGCTCCTGGAGCTACGCTTCAACAGGGACAGAGAGGTGGGTGTGTTTGTCAGGGATGTGACAAATGGAAACACGTTCTTGACTTTTAAACTGCCGTTTTCAAGTTAAAACGATAAGAAAAATGTGTATAATTGTGACCTATGGGGCTAATGAAGTTCCATCTACCACAGCCATAGGCTGAATCTCAAACCCAACACTTGGGCCCCTAAGCCCTTTATCGAGTGGCCACTTGCTGTTGTGTTCGATAGTGATCATTTGAGTCTGCAAGAGTTTTTTCCAAAAGGAGCATTGAGACGATGCACACTAATGTCACAGATGTTTTTTTACTTTATTTTTACCTTTATTTAAAAGGCAAGTGGGGCGGCAGGGTAGCCTAGTGGTTAGAGCGTTGGACTAGTAACCGGAAGGTTGCGAGTTCAAACCCCGACAAGCCCAACATCCTTAGCTAGCTAACATTACATCTCTGTGTTTATCAGAGCCCAACATCCTTAGCTACCTAACAAATCCCCGAGCTGACAAGGTACAAATCTGTCGTTCTGCCAATGAACAGGCAGTTAACCCACGGTTCCTAGGCCGTCATTGAAAATAAGAATTTGTTCTTAACTGACTTGCCTGGTTAAATAAAGGTAAAAAAATAAATAAAATAAAAAGTCAGTTAAGAACAAATTCTTATTTTCAATGACAACCCACTGTTCCTAGGCCGACTGCCTGTTCAGGGGCAGAATGACAGATTTGTACCTTGTCAGCTCGTTTGTTAGCTAGCTAAGGATGTTGGGCTCTGATAAACACTGATGTAATGTTAGCTAGCTAAGGATGTTGGGCTCTGATAAACACAGATAAACACAGCTGTAATGTTAGCTAGCTAAGGTTGTTGGGCTCTGATAAACACAGATGTAATGTGAGCTAGCTAAGGATGTTGGGCTTTGATAAACACTGATGTAATGTTAGCTAGCTAAGGATGTTGGGCTCTGATAAACACAGATGTAATGTGAGCTAGCTAAGGATGTTGGGCTCTGATAAACACTGATGTAATGTTAGCTAGCTAAGGATGTTGGGCTCTGATAAACACAGCTGTAATGTTAGCTAGCTAAGGATGTTGGGCTCTGATAAACACAGATGTAATGTGAGCTAGCTAAGGATGTTGGGCTCTGATCAACAGAGATATGTAATGTTAGCTAACTAATGATGTTGGGCTCTGATAAACAGCGAGATGTAACGTTAGCGAGCTAAGGATGTTGGGCTCTGATAAACAGAGATATGTAATGTTAGCTTGCTAAGGATGTCGGGCTCTGATAAACACAGATGTAATGTGAGCTAGCTAAGGATGTTGGGCTTTGATAAACACTGATGTAATGTTAGCTAGCTAAGGATGTTGGGCTCTGATAAACACAGATGTAATGTGAGCTAGCTAAGGATGTTGGGCTCTGATAAACACTGATGTAATGTTAGCTAGCTAAGGATGTTGGGCTCTGATAAACACAGCTGTAATGTTAGCTAGCTAAGGATGTTGGGCTCTGATAAACACAGATGTAATGTGAGCTAGCTAAGGATGTTGGGCTCTGATCAACAGAGATATGTAATGTTAGCTAACTAATGATGTTGGGCTCTGATAAACAGAGAGATGTAACGTTAAACGAGCTAAGGATGTTGGGCTCTGATAAACAGAGATATGTAATGTTAGCTTGCTAAGGATGTCGGGCTCTGATAAACACAGATGTAATGTTAGCTAGCTAAGGATGTTGGGCTCTGATAAACACAGATGTAATGTTAGCTAGCTAGCTAAGAATGTTGGGCTCTGATAAACAGATGTAATGTTAGCTAGCTAAGGATGTTGGGCTCTGATAAACAGAGAGATGTAATGTGAGCTAGCTAAGGATGTTGGGCTCTGATAAACAGATGTAATGTTAGCTAGCTAAGGATGTTGGGCTCTGATAAACAGATGTAATGTTAGCTAACTAAGGATGTTGGGCTCTGATAAACAGATGTAATGTGAGCTAACTAAGGATGTTGGGCTCTGATAAACAGATGTAATGTGAGCGAACTAAGGATGTTGGGCTCTGATAAACAGATGTAATGTTAGCTAGCTAAGGATGTTGGGCTCTGATAAACACAGATGTAATGTGAGCTAACTAAGGATGTTGGGCTCTGATAAACAGATGTAATGTTAGCGAGGTAAGGATGTTGGGCTCTGATAAACAGATGTAATGTTAGCTAACTAAGGATGTTGGGCTCTGATAAACAGATGTAATGTTAGCTAGCTAAGGATGTTGGGCTCTGATAAACAGAGAGATGTAATGTTAGCTAGCTAAGGATGTTGGGCTCTGATAAACAGAGAGATGTAATGTTAGCTAGCTAAGGATGTTGGGCTCTGATAAACAGATGTAATGTTAGCTAACTAAGGATGTTGGGCTCTGATAAACAGATGTAATGTTAGCTAGCTAAGGATGTTGGGCTCTGATAAACAGATGTAATGTTAGCTAACTAAGGGTGTTGGGCTCTGATAAACAGATGTAATGTGAGCTAGCTAAGGGTGTTGGGCTCTGATAAACAGATGTAATGTTAGCGAGGTAAGGATGTTGGGCTCTGATAAACAGATGTAATGTGAGCTAACTAAGGATGTTGGGCTCTGATAAACAGATGTAATGTTAGCTAGGTAAGGATGTTGGGCTCTGATAAACACAGATGTAATGTTAGCTAGCTAAAGGATGTTGGGCTCTGATAAACAGATGTAATGTGAGCTAACTAAGGATGTTGGGCTCTGATAAACAGATGTAATGTTAGCTAGCTAAGGATGTTGGGCTCTGATAAACAGATGTAATGTTAGCGAGCTAAGGATGTTGGGCTCTGATAAACAGATGTAATGTTAGCTAGCTAAGGATGTTGGGCTCTGATAAACAGATGTAATGTTAGCTAGCTAAGGATGTTGGGCTCTGATAAACAGATGTAATGTTAGCTAGCTAAGGATGTTGGGCTCTGATAAACAGATGTAATGTTAGCTAGCTAAGGATGTTGGGCTCTGATAAACAGAGATGTAATGTTAGCTAGCTTAGTATGTTGGGCTCTGATAAACAGATGTAATGTTAGCTAGCTAAGGATGTTGGGCTCTGATAAACAGATGTAATGTTAGCTAACTAAGGATGTTGGGCTCTGATAAACAGATGTAATGTTAGCTAGCTAAGGATGTTGGGCTCTCTAGGTGATGTCAGCAGCCCTGGGTGTTGGGCTCTGATAAACAGATGTAATGTTAGCGAGCTAAGGATGTTGGGCTAGGTGATGTCAGCAGCCCTGGGTGTTGGGCTCTGATAAACAGATGTAATGTTAGCTAACTAAGGATGTTGGGCTCTGATAAACAGATGTAATGTTAGCTAACTAAGGATGTTGGGCTCTGATAAACAGATGTAATGTTAGCTAACTAAGGGTGTTGGGCTCTGATAAACAGATGTAATGTGAGCTAGCTAAGGGTGTTGGGCTCTGATAAACAGATGTAATGTTAGCTAACTAAGGATGTTGGGCTCTGATAAACAGAGAGATGTAATGTTAGCTAGCTAAGGATGTTGGGCTCTCTCTCTCTCTCAGGTGATGTCAGCAGCCCTGGGTGTTGGGCTCTGATAAACAGATGTAATGTTAGCTAGCTAAGGATGTTGGGCTCTCTCTCCAGGTGATGTCAGCAGCCCTGGGTGTTGGGCTCTGATAAACAGATGTAATGTGAGCTAGCTAAGGATGTTGGGCTCTCTCTCTCCAGGTGATGTCAGCAGCCCTGGGTGTTGGGCTCTGATAAACAGATGTAATGTTAGCTAACTAAGGATGTTGGGCTCTGATAAACAGAGAGATGTAATGTTAGCTAGCTAAGGATGTTGGGCTCTCTCTCTCTCCAGGTGATGTCAGCAGCCCTGGGTGTTGGGCTCTGATAAACAGATGTAATGTTAGCGAGCTAAGGATGTTGGGCTCTCTCTCTCCAGGTGATGTCAGCAGCCCTGGGTGTTGGGCTCTGATAAACAGATGTAATGTTAGCTAAGGATGTTGGGCTCTCTCTCTCCAGGTGATGTCAGATGGGTGTTGGGCTCTGATAAACAGATGTAATGTTAGCTAACTAAGGATGTTGGGCTCTGATAAACAGATGTAATGTTAGCTAGCTAAGGATGTTGGGCTCTGAGGTGATGTCAACCCTGGGTGTTGGGCTCTGATAAACAGATGTAATGTTAGCTAGCTAAGGATGTTGGGCTCTCTCTCTCTCAGGTGATGTCAGCAGCCCTGGGTGTTGGGCTCTGATAAACAGATGTAATGTTAGCTAACTAAGGATGTTGGGCTCTGATAAACAGATGTAATGTTAGCTAACTAAGGATGTTGGGCTCTGATAAACAGATGTAATGTGCTAAAGGATGTTGGGCTCTGATAAACAGATGTAATGTGAGCTAGCTAAGGATGTTGGGCTCTGATAAACAGATGTAATGTTAGCTAACTAAGGATGTTGGGCTCTGATAAACAGATGTAATGTTAGCTAGCTAAGGATGTTGGGCTCTCTCTCTCTCCAGGTGATGTCAATAAACAGATGTAATGTTAGCTAAGGATGTTGGGCTCTCTCTCTCCAGGTGATGTCAGATGGGTGTTGGGCTCTGATAAACAGATGTAATGTGAGCTAGCTAAGGATGTTGGGCTCTCTCTCTCCAGGTGATGTCATGTTTGGGCTCTGATAAACAGATGTAATGTTAGCTAGCTAAGGATGTTGGGCTCTGATAAACAGATGTAATGTTAGCGAGCTAAGGATGTTGGGCTCTCTAAACTCCAGGTGATGTCATAAACAGATGTAATGTTAGCCTAAGGTGTTGGGCTCTGATAAACAGATGTAATGTTAGCGAAGGATGTAAACATGTTGTGCTCTCTCTCTCCAGGTGATGTCAGCAGCCCTGGGTGTTGGGCTCTGATAAACAGATGTAATGTTAGCTAGCTAAGGATGTTGGGCTCTGATAAACAGAGAGCTAGCTGTTGGGCTCTGATAAACAGATGTAATGTTAGCGAAAGGATGTCTGATAAACAGATGTAATGTTAGCTAGCTAAGGATGTTGGGCTCTCTCCAGATGATGTCACAGCCCTGGGATGTTGGGCTCTGATAAACAGATGTAATGTTAGCTAGCTAAGGATGTTGGGCTCTGATAAACAGATGTAATGTTAGCTAGCTAAGGATGTTGGGCTCTGATAAACAGATGTAATGTTAGCTAGCTAAGGATGTTGGGCTCTGATAAACAGATCTCCAGGTGATGTCAGCAGCCCTGGGTGTTGGGCTCTGATAAACAGATGTAATGTTAGCGAAAGGATGTTGGGCTCTCTCTCTCTCTCCAGGTGATGTCAGCAGCCCTAGCTCTCTCTCTCTCAGGTGATGTCAGATCCCTGGGTGTTGGGCTCTGATAAACAGATGTAATGTTAGCTAGCTAAGGATGTTGTGCTCTCTCTCTCCAGCAGCAGCCCTGGGTGTTGGGCTCTGATAAACAGATGTAATGTTAGCGAGCTAAGGATGTTGGGCTCTCTCTCTCCAGGTGATGTCAGCAGCCCTGGGTGTTGGGCTCTGATAAACAGATGTAATGTTAGCGAGCTAAGGATGTTGGGCTCTCTCTCCCCAGGTGATGTCAGCAGCCCTGTGTTGGGCTCTGATAAACAGATGTAATGTTAGCGAGGTAAGGATGTTGTGCTCTCTCTCTCTCTCCCCAGGTGATGTCAGCAGCCCTGGGTGTTGGGCTCTGATAAACAGATGTAATGTTAGCGAGCTAAGGATGTTGGGCTCTCTCTCTCCAGGTGATGTCAGCAGCCCTGGGTGTTGGGCTCTGATAAACAGATGTAATGTTAGCTAGCTAAGGATGTTGGGCTCTCTCTCTCTCTCCAGGTGATGTCAGCAGCCCTGGGTGTTGGGCTCTGATAAACAGATGTAATGTTAGCTAGCTAAGGATGTTGGGCTCTGATAAACAGATGTAATGTTAGCTAGCTAAGGATGTTGGGCTCTCTCTCCAGGTGATGTCAGCAGCCCTGGGTGTTGGGCTCTGATAAACAGATGTAATGTTAGCGAGATAAGGATGTTGGGCTCTCTCTCTCTCTCTCTCAGGTGATGTCAGCAGCCCTGTTTGGGCTCTGATAAACAGATGTAATGTTAGCGAGATAAGGATGTTGGGCTCTCTCTCTCCAGGTGATGTCAGCAGCCCTGGGTTTGGGCTCTGATAAACAGATGTAATGTTAGCGAGATAAGGATGTTGGGCTCTGATAAACAGATGTAATGTTAGCGGATAAGGATGTTGGGCTCTCTCTCTCAGGTGATGTCAGCAGCCCTGGGTGTTGGGCTCTGATAAACAGATGTAATGTTAGCTAGCTAAGGATGTTGGGCTCTGATAAACAGATGTAATGTTAGCTAGCTAAGGATGTTGGGCTCTCTCTCTCCCAGGTGATGTCAGCAGCCCTGGGTGTTGGGCTCTGATAAACAGATGTAATGTTAGCTAGGTAAGGATGTTGTGCTCTCTCTCTCCAGGTGATGTCAGCAGCCCTGGGTGTTGGGCTCTGATAAACAGATGATATAATGTTATGGGCTCTCTCTCTCTCTCCAGGTGATGTCAGCAGCCCTGGGTGTTGGGCTCTGATAAACAGAGATGTAACGTTAGCTAGCTAAGGATGTTGGGCTCTCTCTCTCTCCAGGTGATGTCAGCAGCCCTGGGTGTTGGGCTCTGATAAACAGAGAGATGTAATGTTAGCTAACTAAGGATGTTGGTCTCTCTCTCTCCAGGTGATGTCAGCAGCCCTGGGTGTTGGGCTCTGATAAACAGAGAGATGTAATGTTAGCTAACTAAGGATGTTGGTCTCTCTCTCTCTCCAGGTGATGTCAGCAGCCCTGGGTGTTGGGCTCTGATAAACAGAGAGATGTAATGTTAGCTAACTAAGGATGTTGGTCTCTCTCTCTCCCAGGTGATGTCAGCAGCCCTGGGTGTGTACCAGTCTGTTTTGAGCCTGAAGAACATCCCCATTCTGGAAGCGGCATATAAACTGGTTCTAGGAGAGATGGCCTGTGCCCTGTCCAGCCTTCTGGCGCCCCTGGGCCTCTCCCCCGACCCCCTGGTACCCCCTCCCCCGACCCCTCCACCCTTTCCCGGCATCCAGCACCCTGTCTTCGCCCCCTTACCCTCACTCCAGAGAGGGCAGAGTTCACCCTCATCTTCAACCTGTCAGCCCTCACCACCATCGGCAACACCAAGAACTCACTCATAGGGGTATGTCGGATTAACACACACACACACACACACACACACACACACACACACACACACACACACACACACACACACACACACACATTTCTGGCCCAAATACTGAGAACGCACTCATAGGGGTATGTTACATAACACACACACTGCACTACCATCAGCAACACCAAGTAACATGACTGAACTGGAACTTAAAATGTACCTCTGGCTTGTCTCCCCTCCCTCTGCCCCCTCCCTCTGCCCCCTCTCCCTCTGCCCCCCCCCTCCCTCTGCCCCCCCTTTTCCCTCTGCCCCCTCTCCCTCTGCCCCCTCTCCCTCTGCCCCCTCTCCCTCTGTCCCCTCTCCCTCTGCCCCCTCCCCTCTGCCACCCCCCTCCCTCTGCCCCTCTGCCACCCTCCCTCTGCCTCCCTCTGCCCCTCTGCCACCCCCCTCTGCCCCTCTGCCACCCCTCCCTCCCTCTGCCCCCCTCTCCCTCTGCTCTCCCTCTGCCCCTGCTCCTCCCTCTGCCCCTGCTCCTCCCTCTGCCCCTCCTCCTCCCTCTGCCCCTCCCTCCCTCTGCCCCTCCCTCCCTCTGCCCCCCTCCCTCTGCCCCCTCTCCCCCTCCCTCCCTCTGCCCCCTCTCCCCCTCCCTCTGTCTCCCCCCCCCTCTCTGTAGATGTGGGCTCTGTCTCCGACGGTGTTTTCGTTGTTGAGTCAGAACCTGATGTTGGTCCACTCTGACCTGGCCGTCTACCACCCTGCTGTACAATATGCTGTGTTATATACCCTGTACTCACACTGTACCAGGTAACACCCACTACCACCCTGCTGTTATATACCCTGTACTCACACTGTACCAGGTAACACACACTACCACCCTGCTGTTATATACCCTGTACTCACACTGTACCAGGTAACACACACTACCACCCTGCTGTTATATACCCTGTACTCACACTGTACCAGGTAACACACACTACCACCCTGCTGTTATATACCCTGTACTCACACTGTACCAGGTAACACACACTACCACCCTGCTGTTATATACCCTGTACTCACACTGTACCAGGTAACACACACTACCACCCTGCTGTTATATACCCTGTACTCACACTGTACCAGGTAACACACACTACCACCCTGCTGTTATATACCCTGTACTCACACTGTACCAGGTAACACACACTACCACCCTGCTGTTATATACCCTGTACTCACACTGTACCAGGTAACACACACTACCACCCTGCTGTTATATACCCTGTACTCACACTGTACCAGGTAACACACACTACCACCCTGCTGTTATATACCCTGTACTCACACTGTACCAGGTAACACACACTACCACCCTGCTGTTATATACCCTGTACTCACACTGTACCAGGTAACACACACTACCACCCTGCTGTTATATACCCTGTACTCACACTGTACCAGGTAACACACACTACCACCCTGCTGTTATATACCCTGTACTCACACTGTACCAGGTAACACACACTACCACCCTGCTGTTATATACCCTGTACTCACACTGTACCAGGTAACACACACTACCACCCTGCTGTTATATACCCTGTACTCACACTGTACCAGGTAACACACATACCACCCTGCTGTTATAGACCCTGTACTCACACTGTACCAGGTAACACACACTACCGCCCTGCTGTTATATACCCTGTACTCACACTGTACCAGGTAACACACACTACCACCCTGCTGTTATAGACCCTGTACTCACACTGTACCAGGTAACACACACTACCACCCTGCTGTTATATACCCTGTACTCACACTGTACCAGGTAACACACACTACCACCCTGCTGTTATATACCCTGTACTCACACTGTACCAGGTAACACACACTACCACCCTGCTGTTATATACCCTGTACTCACACTGTACCAGGTAACACACATTACCACCCTGCTGTTATATACCCTGTACTCACACTGTACCAGGTAACACACACTACCACCCTGCTGTTATAGACCCTGTACTCACACTGTACCAGGTAACACACACTACCACCCTGCTGTTATATACCCTGTACTCACACTGTACCAGGTAACACACACTACCACCCTGCTGTTATAGACCCTGTACTCACACTGTACCAGGTAACACACACTACCACCCTGCTGTTATATACCCTGTACTCACACTGTACCAGGTAACACACACTACCACCCTGCTGTTATAGACCCTGTACTCACACTGTACCAGGTAACACACACTACCACCCTGCTGTTATAGACCCTGTACTCACACTGTACCAGGTAACACACACTACCACCCTGCTGTTATAGACCCTGTACTCACACTGTACCAGGTAACACACACTACCACCCTGCTGTTATAGACCCTGTACTCACACTGTACTACCACCCTGCTGTTATAGACCCTGTACTCACACTGTACCAGGTAACACACACTACCACCCTGCTGTTATAGACCCTGTACTCACACTGTACCAGGTAACACACACTACCACCCTGCTGTTATAGACCCTGTACTCACACTGTACCAGGTAACACACACTACCACCCTGCTGTTATAGACCCTGTACTCACACTGTAACAGTCACAGTTTATGTTAAACTTTGATCCTTCCTTTTTTTAAACGTTCACCACATTCTGTTGTCTTCTCTTTCAATCCTCTCTCTCTCTCTCTCCCTCTGTTTTTCAGACATGATCACTTCATCTCGTCCAGCCTGTCCTCCTCCTCCCCTTCTCTCTTTGACGGGCGGTCATCAGCACGGTAACCACGGCAACCAGGAAACACTTCAGCACCCTGCTGTCCCTGCTGGGAGCCCTGCTGAGGAAGGAGCAGCTCAACACTGAGGCCAGGTACACAAGCTATACATGTCTCACACACACAGGTGTAGTTGAACGATAACTGTGGGTGGAATTATTGTCGTCAAAAGGAGACTTTTACATTTCTTCAAAACCATCCAACTTGTATTGTTTAATTAGTGCAGTAATGGAACTTGTCAGCGACCCTGGATGTTTCGAGACGCAGCATTTTATAGCAAAGTTCATCCTCCGGGATGTTCATGACAAACAACAGATGTATGGAATGGGTCACGAGGTTAGGATTCATATATAAAATATACTAATAATTCACAGCAGACAGTATCTGCTGTAAAGACTGTCCTCACTGTGTAGGGACCATGGTCTGGGTCTATACTGGAGCCATGTCCCCCTGGGGGACCCCAACTCTATACTGGAGCCATGTCCCCCTGGGGGGACCCCAACTCCGGAGCCATGTCCCCCTGGGGGGACCCCAATTCTATACCGGAGCCATGTCTCCCTGGGGGGACCCCAACTCCGGACTGGAGCCATGTCCCCCTGGGGGGATCCCCCTGGGGGGACCCCGTAATGGAGCCATGTCCCCCTGGGGGGACCCCGGGACCATGTCCCCCTGGGGAGGACCCCGTACTGGAGCCATGTCCCCCTGTCCCCCCAGTACAGAAACATTACCTCAGGCTCTGGAATGTGGTATCACCCAAAGACATGGTCAATCTCCTGTCAGTGTTAAATCTCCCAGAAGCCCATCCTCCGTAGAACACACGCAGATGAACGTGTTCTCAGAACCCTCTGTTCTGTTGCAGAAAACAACCATTTGATGCCATGACCGGATTATAACTCAATCTGGTCATTTCTCCACCATATAACCTAACCTAGTGTGTGTGTGTGTGTGTGTGTGTGTGTGTGTGTGTGTGTGTGTGTGTCTGCTCCAAACAGGAAGCTGTTGTTGACGTGGTCTCTGGAGATGTGCCTGATGATGAAGAGGTCTGATACCTACACCCCTCTCTTCTCCCTGCCCTCCTTCCACAAGTTCTGCAAGGGTCTGCTCCACAATGGTGAATACTGTTTAACTATGGAGAGGGTCTGTTCCACAACGGTGAATACTTAACTATAGAGAGGGTCTGCTCCACAACGGTGTACTGTTTAACTATGGAGAGGGTCTGCTCCACAACGGTGAATACTTAAACTATAGAGAGGGTCTGCTCCACAACGCTGTTTAACTATAGAGAGGGTCTGTTCCGCAACGGTGTTTAACTATAGAGAGGGTCTGCTCCACAACGGTGAATACTGTTTAACTATAGAGAGGGTCTGCTCCACAACGCTGTTTAACTATAGAGAGGGTCTGTTCCACACGGTGTTTAACTATAGAGAGGGTCTGTTCCACAACGGTGTTTAACTATAGAGAGGGTCTGCTCCACAACGGTGTTTAACTATAGAGAGGGTCTGTTCCACAACGCTGTTTAACTATAGAGAGGGTCTGCTCCACAACGGTGTTTAACTACGGTGTTTAACTATAGAGAGGGTCTGTTCCACAACGGTGTTTAACTATAGAGAGGGTCTGTTCCACAACGGTGTTTAACTACGGTGTTTAACTATAGAGAGGGTCTGCTCCACAACGGTGTTTAACTATAGAGAGGGTCTGTTCCACAACGGTGTTTAACTATAGAGAGGGTCTGCTCCACAACGGTGTTTAACTATAGAGAGGGTCTGTTCCACAACGCTGTTTAACTATAGAGAGGGTCTGCTCCACAACGGTGTTTAACTGTTTTAACTATAGAGAGGGTCTGTTCCACAACGGTGTTTAACTATAGAGAGGGTCTGTTCCACAACGGTGTTTAACTATAGAGAGGGTCTGCTCCACAACGGTGTTTAACTATAGAGAGGGTCTGTTCCACAACGCTGTTTAACTATAGAGAGGGTCTGCTCCACAACGGTGTTTAACTATAGAGTGTTTAACTATAGAGAGGGTCTGTTCCACAACGGTGTTTAACTATAGAGAGGGTCTGTTCCACAACGGTGTTTAACTACGGTGTTTAACTATAGAGAGGGTCTGTTCCACAACGGTGTTGAACTATAGAGAGGGTCTGTTCCACAACGGTGTTTAACTATGTTTAACTATAGAGAGGGTCTGCTCCACAACGGTGTTTAACTATAGAGAGGGTCTGTTCCACAACGGTGTTTAACTATAGAGAGGGTCTGTTCCACAACGGTGTTTAACTATAGAGAGGGTCTGTTCCACAACGGTGTTTAACTATAGAGAGGGTCTGTTCCACAACGGTGTTTAACTATAGAGAGGGTCTGTTCCACAACGGTGTTTAACTATAGAGAGGGTCTGCTCCACAACGGTGTTTAACTATAGAGAGGGTCTGTTCCACAACGGTGTTTAACTATAGAGAGGGTCTGTTCCACAACGGTGTTTAACTATAGAGAGGGTCTGCTCCACAACGGTGTTTAACTATAGAGAGGGTCTGTTCCACAACGCTGTTTAACTATAGAGAGGTCTGCTCCACAACGGTGTTTAACTATAGAGAGGGTCTGCTCCACAACGGTGTTTAACTATAGAGAGGGTCTGTTCCACAACGGTGTTTAACTATAGAGAGGGTCTGTTCCACAACGGTGTTTAACTATAGAGAGGGTCTGTTCCACAACGGTGTTTAACTATAGAGAGGGTCTGTTCCACAACGGTGTTTAACTATAGAGAGGGTCTGTTCCACAACGGTGTTTAACTATAGAGAGGGTCTGCTCCACAACGTTGTTTAACTATAGAGAGTCTGTTCCACAACGGTGTTTAACTATAGAGAGGGTCTGTTCCACAACGGTGTTTAACTATAGAGAGGGTCTGTTCCACAACGGTGTTTAACTATAGAGAGGGTCTGCTCCACAATGGTGTTTAACTATAGAGAGGGTCTGCTCCACAACGGTGTTTAACTATAGAGAGGTCTGCTCCACAACGGTGTTTAACTATAGAGAGGGTCTGCTCCACAACAGGAAATACTGTTTAACTATAGAGAGGGTCTGCTCCACAACGGTGTTTAACTATAGAGAGGGTCTGTTCCACAACGGTGTTTAACTATAGAGAGGGTCTGCTCCACAACGGTGTTTAACTATAGAGAGGGTCTGTTCCACAACGTTGTTTAACTATAGAGAGGGTCTGTTCCACAACGGTGTTTAACTATAGAGAGGGTCTGTTCCACAACGGTGTTTAACTATAGAGAGGGTCTGTTCCACAACGGTGTTTAACTATAGAGAGGGTCTGCTCCACAACGGTGTTTAACTATAGAGAGGGTCTGCTCCACAACGGTGTTTAACTATAGAGAGGGTCTGTTCCACAACGGTGTTGAACTATAGATCTGCTCCACAACGGTGTTGAACTATAGAGAGGTCTGCTCCACAACGCTGTTTAACTATAGAGAGGGTCTGTTCCACAACGGTGTTTAACTATAGAGAGGGTCTGTTCCACACTATAGAAAGGGTCTGTTCCAAGTGTTTAACTATAGAGAGGGTGGGTTCCACAACGGTGTTTAACTATAGAGAGGGTCTGTTCCACACTATAGAGAGGGTCTGCTCCACAACAGGTGTTTAACTATAGAGAGGGTCTGTTCCACAACGGTGTTTAACTATAGAGAGGTCTGTTCCACAACGGTGTTTAACTATAGAGAGGTCTGCTCCACAACGGTGTTTAACTATAGAGAGGGTCTGCTCCACAACGGTGTTTAACTATAGAGAGGGTCTGCTCCACAACGGTGTTTAACTATAGAGAGGTCTGTTCCACAACGGTGTTTAACTATAGAGAGGGTCTGTTCCACAACGGTGTTTAACTATAGAGAGGGTCTGTTCCACAACGGTGTTTAACTATAGAGAGGGTCTGCTCCACAACGGTGTTTAACTATAGAGAGGGTCTGTTCCACAACGGTGTTTAACTATAGAGAGGGTCTATTCCACAACGGTGTTTAACTATAGAGAGGGTCTGCTCCACAACGGTGTTTAACTATAGAGAGGGTCTGCTCCACAACTGTGTTTAACTATAGAGAGGGTCTGCTCCACAACGGTGTTTAACTATAGAGAGGGTCTGCTCCACAACGGTGTTTAACTATAGACTGCTCCACAACCTGTTTAACTATAGAGAGGGTCTGCTCCACAACGGTGTTTAACTATAGAGAGGGTCTGTTCCACAACTGGTGTTTAACTATAGAGAGGGTCTGCTCCACAACAGTGTTTAACTATAGAGAGGGTCTGTTCCACAAACGGTGTTTAACTATAGAGAGGGTCTGTTCCACTAACGTTGTTTAACTATAGAGAGGGTCTGCTCCACAACAGTGTTTAACTATAGAGAGGGTCTGTTCCACAAACGGTGTTTAACTATAGAGAGGGTCTGTTCCACAACGGTGTTTAACTATAGAGAGGGTCTGTTCCACAATGGTGTTTAACTATAGAGTCTGTTCCACAACGGTGTTTAACTATAGAGAGGGTCTGTTCCACAACGGTGTTTAACTATAGAGAGGGTCTGTTCCACAACGGTGTTTAACTATAGAGAGGGTCTGCTCCACAACGGTGTTTAACTATAGAGAGGGTCTGCTCCACAATGGTGTTTAACTATAGTCACAATTCTTTACTTAGGGGTTGTAAAAAATCAGTTAACGTAAATTCCCAGGTGTTCCAGAAATTCTAGCTGAAATATCCCTGCTGATTCTGGGGAATCTTCCAACCTGATTCCTGTGTTTATGTTGACTCTGCTCTTCGTCGGTCTGCAGCCCTGAATGAGGACCCAGTCATCTGCCTCCAGACCTGTAACAGCCTTCAGGTCATCTCCTCCTCACTCAACACCGAGCTGCTGCAGAATAACAAACACTATGCACACGTACACATTGTCACACACGCGCACACACGCGCACACACACGCACACGTGCACACACACGCACACACACACACACGCACACGCGCACACACACACGTGCACACACACACGCGCACACGTACACACACACACACACACTAAAACAACCCCTTCTACACTAAAGCATAAACCCAAACGTGTGTATAATGTTGTCTCTGTCCTGTGCCTCCCAGGTGTGTGGATGTTTGTCTGTGTCCAGCTGGTGCACTCTGCGGTGAGGGTGAGGCAGGCGTACGGCAAGCTGCTGAGGACAATCCCTCTGGACGTAACACTCAGGTCAGCACACACAGCACAGACCGAACGCCCTCCTCTATCCTCAATTACTGACTGGCTGCTCTAAGGCCCTAACCCTGTCGGTGACTGGCTGCTGTAAGGCCTGTCGGTGACTGGCTGCTCTAAGGCCCGAACCCTGTCAGTGACTGACTGCTCTAAGGCCTGTCGGTGACTGACTGCTCTAAGGCCTGTCGGTGACTGACTGCTCTAAGGCCTGTCGGTGACTGACTGCTCTAAGGCCTGTCGGTGACTGACTGCTCTAAGGCCTGTCGGTGACTGACTGCTCTAAATACCTGTCGGTGACTGGCTGCTCTAAGGCCTGTCGGTGACTGGCTGCTCTAAGGCCTGTCGGTGACTGGCTGCTCTAAGGCCTGTCGGTGACTGGCTGCTCTAAGGCCTGTCGGTGACTGGCTGCTCTAACCTGTCGGTGACTGGCTGCTCTAAGGCCTGTCGGTGACTGGCTGCTCTAACCTGTCGGTGACTGGCTGCTCTAAGGCCTGTCGGTGACTGGCTGCTCTAAGTCCCGTCGGTGACTGGCTGCTCCTAAGTCCCGTCGGTGACTGGCTGCTCTAAGTCCCGTCGGTGACTGGCTGCTCTAAGTCCCGTCGGTGACTGGCTGCTCTAAGTCCGTCGGTGACTGGCTGCTCTAACCTTAATGTGACTGGCTGCTCTAAGGCCCGTCGGTGACTCATAATTGTCTTTATATCTGCTGAGAATACCAAACACTATGAACACCTTCTTGTCTTTTCCATCTGTGTAACCTTAATGTGTCTACCCCCTGCAGTAACCTTAATGTGTCTACCCCCTGCAGTAACCTTAATGGGTCTACCCCCTGCAGTAACCTTAATGGGTCTACCCCCTGCAGTAACCTTAATGGGTCTACCCCCTGCAGTAACCTTAATGTGTCTACCCCCTGCAGTAACCTTAATGGGTCTACCCCCTGCAGTAACCTTAATGGGTCTACCCCCTGCAGTAACCTTAATGGGTCTACCCCCTGCAGTAACCTTAATGGGTCTACCCCCTGCAGTAACCTTAATGTGTCTACCCCCTGCAGTAACCTTAATGGGTCTACCCCCTGCAGTAACCTTAATGTGTCTACCCCCTGCAGTAACCTTAATGTGTCTACCCCCTGCAGTAACCTTAATGGGTCTACCCCCTGCAGTAACCTTAATGTGTCTACCCCCCTGCAGTAACCTTAATGTGTCTACCCCCCTGCAGTAACCTTAATGTGTCTACCCCCTGCAGTGACCTTAATGGGTCTACCCCCCTGCAGTAACCTTAATGTGTCTACCCCTGCAGTAACCTTAATGTGTCTACCCCCTGCAGTAACCTTAATGTGTCTACCCCCTGCAGTAACCTTAATGTGTCTACCCCCCTGCAGTAACCTTAATGTGTCTACCCCCCTGCAGTAACCTTAATGTGTCTACCCCCTGCAGTAACCTTAATGTGTCTGCCTCCCTGCAGTAACCTTAATGTGTCTACCTCCCTGCAGTAACCTTAATGTGTCTACCCCCTGCAGTAACCTTAATGTGTCTACCCCCTGCAGTAACCTTAATGGGTCTACCCCCTGCAGTAACCTTAATGTGTCTACCCCCTGCAGTAACCTTAATGGGTCTACCCCCCTGCAGTAACCTTAATGTGTCTACCACCCTGCAGTAACCTTAATGTGTCTACCCCCCTGCAGTAACCTTAATGGGTCTACCCCCCTGCAGTAACCTTAATGTGTGTGTGTCTGCAGTAACCTTAATGTGTCTACCCCCCTGCAGTAACCTTAATGTGTGTGTGTCTGCAGTAACCTTAATGTGTCTACCCCCTGCAGTAACCTTAATGTGTCTACCCCCTGCAGTAACCTTAATGTGTCTACCCCCTGCAGTAACCTTAATGTGTCTACCCCCTGCAGTAACCTTAATGTGTCTGCCTCCCTGCAGTAACCTTAATGTGTCTACCTCCCTGCAGTAACCTTAATGTGTCTACCCCCCTGCAGTAACCTTAATGTGTCTGCCCCCCTGCAGTAACCTTAATCACCCCCTGCAGTAACCTTAATGTGTCTACCCCCTGCATTAACCTTAATGTGTCTACCCCCCTGCAGTAACCTTAATGTGTCTACCCCCTGCAGTAACCTTAATGTGTCTACCTCCCTGCAGTAACCTTAATGTGTCTACCCCCCTGCAGTAACCTTAATGTGTCTACCCCCTGCAGTGACCTTAATGTGTCTGCCTCCCTGCAGTAACCTTAATGTGTCTACCCCCTGCAGTAACCTTAATGTGTCTACCTCCCTGCAGTAACCTTAATGTGTCTACCTCCCTGCAGTAACCTTAATGTGTCTACCCCCTGCAGTGAACCTTAATGTGTCTACCCCCTGCAGTAACCTTAATGTGTCTACCCCCTGCAGTAACCTTAATGTGTCTACCCCCCTGCAGTAACCTTAATGTGTCTACCCCCCTGCAGTAACCTTAATGTGTCTACCCCCCTGCAGTAACCTTAATGTGTCTACCCCCCTGCAGTAACCTTAATGGGTCTACCCCCCTGCAGTAACCTTAATGGGTCTACCCCCCTGCAGTAACCTACCCCTGCACAACCACAGTGTCTACCCCCCTGCAGTAACCTTAATGTGTCTACCCCCCTGCCCTTAATGTGTGTGTGTCTGCAGTAACCTTATGTGTCTGCAGTAACCTTAATGTGTCTACCCCCAGCAGTAACCTTAATGTGTGTGTGTCTGCATAACCTCTATGTGTCTACCCCCCCTGCAGTAACCTTAATGTGTCTCTACCTGGCTCTGCAGTAACCTTAATGGGTCTACCTCCCTGCAGTAACCTTAATGTGTGTGTGTGTCTGCAGTAACCTTAATGTGTCTACCTCCCTGCAGTAACCTTAATGTGTCTACCCCCTGCAGTAACCTTAATGTGTGTGGATTCCCAGAGGACCAGAATGGGAAGGGAAATTATGCAGTAACCTTAATGATGTCTACCCCCTGCTTAACCTCTGGATAAGAGTCACCCCCTGCAACCTTAATGTGTCTATATGCTAACCTGTAATGTGTGTTCCCCCTGCAGTAAGTTGTGTGAATGTGTCTGTGTGTGTAATGCTTAATGTTGTGCTGTGTGGGTCTATGCAGTAACCTTAATGGGTCTACCTCCCTGGATAACCTAATGTGTCTACCCCCTGTGTAACCTTAATGGGTCTATGCAGTAACCTGTGGGTCTACCCCCTGCATAACCTTAATGCTACTGTGTGTGGGTCTATGCAGTAACCTGTGTGTGTGGCATATTATGCTACCCCCCTGCAGTGGATATGGGTCTATGCTAACCTTAATGGGTCTACCCCCCTGGATATATACCCCTGCAGTAACCTTAATGTGGATACCCCCTGCTAACCTGTGTGTGTCTACTAACCTTAATGTGTCTACCCCCACTAACCTGTGTGAGTGTCTATATGCTAACCTTAATGTGTGTATACCCCCCTGCTAACCTGTGTGTGTGGATGCAGTAACCTGTGTGAGTGTATACCTCCCTGCTAACCTGTAATGAGTGTCTACCCCTGCAGTGCCTTAATGTGTGTGTGTCTGCAGTATATATGCTAACCCCTGTGTGTGTGGATATATGCTAACCCCTGCAGTAACCTTAATGTGCTACCCCCTGTGTGTTAATGGATCTATGCTAACCTGTGTGTGTGTCCCTGTGTATAATATGTCTACCCCCCTGTGTAATATATGCTAACCTGTGTGAGTGTAATGTGTGTACCCCCTGCAGTAACCTTAATGTGTCTGGATATATGCAGTAACCTTAATGTGTCTACCCCCTGCAGTAACCTGTAATGGGTATACCCCCTGCTAACCTTAATGGTGTCTGCAGTAACCTTAATGTGTCTACCCCCTGCAGTAACCTTAACGTGTCTGGAGAAGCAGTAACCTTAATGTGTCTACCCCCTGCAGTAACCTGTGTGTCTGCCTCCTGCAGTAACCTTAATGTGTGTGTTAACCTTAATGTCTACCCCTGCGGTAACTACCCCCTGCAGTAACCTTGTGTGTCTACCTCCCTGCTGTAACCAGTGTCTGCCCCCCTGCAGTAACCTTAATGTGTCACCCCCTGCAGTAACCTTAACCTGTCTACCCCATGCAGTAACCTTAATGTGTCTACCCCACTGCAAACACACTACCCCCTGCACACACACACACTAAAACAGTAGTGTAAAATGTGTCTACCCCCCTGCAGTAACACTTAAAACCTGCACCTTAACACACACTGCACACACACACTGCAGTAACCTTAACACACACTGTGTCTAAAACACTTAACACCCCCTAAAACAGTAACCTTAATGTGTCACACACACACACTAACACACACTAAATCACACCCACACACTAAATCACTTAACTAAAACACACTCAGTCCAAGTTTTCCCCCCCTTTTTTTAACATGTTGTAAGAATGTGTCTAGGCCTGGAGTAACCTGTGTCTTTCCATGCAGTAACCCCTGTGTCTGCCCCCTGCAGTAACCTCCAACCCCGTAGCTCTGCCCCTGTAAACCTTAACCCCCGTAGTCTGCCCCTGTAACCCCTGCAAGCTGCCCCGTAGCTCTGCCCCCTGCAGTAACCTTGTGTGTGCTCTGCAGGTAACCCTGTAGCTCTGCCCCTGTAGCTCTGCCCCTGTAGCCTTAATGCCCCCCGCAGTCTACCCCCTGCAGCTCTGCCCTGTAGCTCCCCCTGCAGCTCTGCTGCCCTTAATGCTCTGCCCCCTGCAGCTCTGCCCCCGTAGCTCTGCCCCCTGTAGCTAATGCACCTACCCCCCCAGTAACTTAATGTGTCTGCCCCCCGCAGTGACTCTGCACCTGTGGCTGCCCCGTAACTCCCCCCCTGCAGTAACCCCGCCCGTGTCTACCCCTGCAGTCCAACCTTAATGCTCTGCCCCCTGTAGTCCAACCCCTGTGCCCCTCCCCTGTAACTCCAACCCCCTGCTGTAACCTTAATGTGTCTGCCCCCCTGCAGTGACCTTAATGTGTCTCTGCCCCTGTAACCTTAACCCGTCTAGCCCCCCCGTGCAGTAACCTTAATGCCTGCCCCCCTGCAGTAACTTAATGGGTCTACCCCCGTGCAGTGACCCGTAGCTCTGCCCCTGCTCCAGTAGCCTTAATGTGTCTACCCCCTGCAGTAACCTTAACCCCCGTCTAGCCCCCCCCAGTAACCTTAATGTAGTCTGCCCCCTGCAGTAACCTTAATGTAGCTCCTCCCCAGTAACTCTGCCCCTGTGTGTGTCTGCAGTAACCTTAATGTGTCTACCCCCTAAACCAATGTAAGTAACCTTAATGTGTCTCCTCCCCTGTAACCTTAATGTGTCTACCCCCTGCAGTAACCTTAATGTCTACCCCCTGTAGTTAATGTGTCTTTCCCCCGGTAACCTTAATGTAGTCTACCCCCTGCAGTAATTAATGTGTCTCCCCTGCAGTAACTTAATGTGTCTGCCCCCCTGCAGTAACCTTAATGTGTCTACCCCCCAACAGTAACCTTAATGTGTCTACCCCTGCAGGCCTTAATGTGTCTACCTCCCTGCAGTTTCCTTAAAATGGTTTGCAGTAACCTTAATGTGTCTCCCCCTGCAGTAACCTTAATGTGTCTACCCCCTGCAGCTACACCTTAATGTGTCTACCCCGTCTTAATTTCTAGCAGTAACCTTAATGTGTCTACCCCCCTGCTGTAACCTTAATGGGTCTATTCCCCCTATAACCTTAATGTGTCTACCCCCTGCAGTAACCTTAATGTGTCTAGTAACCTTAATGTGTCCCCCCCTGCAGTAACCCTAATGTCCTCCCCCCTGCAGTAACCTTAATGTGTCTACCTCCCTGCTGTAACCTTAATGTGTCTACCCCCTGCTGTAACCTTAATGTATCTACCCCCTGCAGTGACCTGTGTCTACCCCCCGGTAACCTTAATGGGTCTACCCCCCCAGTAACCTTAATGTGTCTCCCCCTGCAGTAACCTTAATGTCTACCCCCTGCAGTCCTTAATGGGTGTGTGTCCCCCTGCAGTAACCTTAACGTAGTAACCTGTGTCTACCCCCCTGCAGTAACCTTAATGTGTCTGCCTCCCTGCAGTAACCTTAATGTGTCTGCCTCCCTGCAGTAACCTTAATGTGTGTGTGTCTGCAGTAACCTTAATGTGTCACCCCCTGTAACCTTAATGGGTCTGAACCCCCCTGCAGTAACCAATGTGTCTAGCTGTAACACAATGTGTCTACCCCCCAGTAACCAATGTGTCTACCCCCTGCAGTAACCTTAATGTGTCTACCCCTGCAGTAACCTTAATGTGGTAACCTTAATGTGTCTACCCCCACAGTAACCTTACACACTACACCCCTGCAGTAACCTTAATGTGTCTACCCCCCTACAGTAACACTTAATGTGTCTACCCCCCTGCAGTAACCTTAATGTGTCTACCTCCTGCAGTAACCTTAATGTGTCTACCCCCTGCAGTAACCTTAATGTGTCTACCCCCCTGCAGTAACCTTAACACCCCCTGCAGTAACCTTAATGTGTCTACACCCTGCAGTAACCTTAATGTGTCCCCCCCTGCAGTAACCTTAATGTGTCTACCCCCTGCTGTAACCTTAATGGGTCTACCCCCCCTGCAGTAACCTTAATGTGTCTACCCCCACAGTAACCTTAATGTGTCTACCCTCCCTGCAGTAACCTTAATGTGTCTGCCTCCCTGCAGTAACCTTAATGTGTCTACCCCTGCAGTAACCTTAATGTGTGTGTGTGTGTCTGCAGTAACCTTAATGTGTCTGCCTCCCTGCAGTAACCTTAATGTGTCTGCCTCCTGCAGTAACCTTAATGTGTGTGTGTGTCTGCAGTAACCTTAATGTGTCTACCCCCTGCAGTAACCTTAATGTGTCTACCTCCCTGCAGTAACCTTAATGTGTCTACCCCCTGCAGTAACCTTAATGTGTGTGTGTCTGCAGTAACCTTAATGTGTCACACCTGCAGTAACACCCCCCTTAACACACTACCCCCTGCAGTAACCTTAATGTGTCTACCCCCTGCAGTAACCTTAATGTGTCACCTGCAGTAACACCTGCATACCTTAATGTGTCTACCCCCTACAATGGGTCTACCCCCTGCAGTAACCTTAATGTGTCTACCCCCTGCAGTAACCTTAATGTGTCACCCCCTGCAGTAACCTTAATGTGTCTACCCCCTGCAGTAACCTTACCCCCCTGCAGTAACAATGTGTCACACCCCTGCATAACCTTAATGTGTCTACCCCCCTGCAGTAACTACCCCCCTGCAGTAACCTTAATGGGTCTACCCCTGCAGTAACCTTAATGTGTCTACCCCCTGCAGTAACCTTAATGTGTGTGTCTGCAGTAACCTTAATGTGTCACCCCCTGCAGTAACCACAGCCACCCAGAGATAGAGGAGATCTCCTTGGTGGTCCGTCGTCACATGAGCCGCCCCCAGCAGCACCTTTCACCCCCAGGACTTCAGTGACCTCATCAGCTTCATCCTCTATGGCAGCCAGCACCGCGGAGGGTAGGCTACCTGGCTCTGTGGGGGGGGGTCCTTCTGCTAACGTGTGTGTCTGGGTCCCGTGTGCCTCAGTTGGTAGAGCTTGTTGCTTACGACGCCAGAGTTGTGGGTTCGATTCCCACGAGGGACCAGAATGGGGAAGGGGAAATTATGAAAATGTTTTCACTACTGATTCAATCAACACTGTACTTTAATTCACTCTGGATAAGAGAGTCTGATAAATGACAATGTAAATGTGTGTATCATGTGCTAACCTGTGTGTGTGTTCTGCTAAGTTGTGTGTGTGTGTGTGTGTGTGTGTTCTGCTAAGTTGTGTGTGTGGATATATGCTAACCTGTGTGTGTGGATATATGCTAACCTGTGTGTGTGTGTGTGTGGATATATGCTAACCTGTGTGTGTGTGTGTGTGTGTGTGTGTGGATATATGCTAACCTGTGTGTGTGTGTGGATATATGCTAACCTGTGTGTGGATATATGCTAACCTGTGTGTGTGTGTGTGTCCTATATGCTAACCTGTGTGTGGATATATGCTAACCTGTGTGTGTGTGATATATGCTAACCTGTGTGTGTGTGTGTGGATATATGCTAACCTGTGTGTGGATATATGCTAACCTGTGTGTGGATATTTGCTAACCTGTGTGTGTGGATATATGCTAACCTGTGTGTGTGTGGATATATGCTAACCTGTGTGTGTGGATATATGCTAACCTGTGTGAGTGTATAAATGCTAACCTGTGTGAGTGTATATATGCTAACCTGTGTGAGTGTATATATGCTAACCTGTGTGTGTGGATATATGCTAACCTGTGTGAGTGTATAAATGCTAACCTGTGTGAGTGTATATATGCTAACCTGTGTGTGTGGATATATGCTAACCTGTGTGTGTGGATATATGCTAACCTGTGTGTGTGGATATATGCTAACCTGTGTGAGTGTATATATGCTTACCTGTGTGAGTGTATATATGCTAACCTGTGTGAGTGTATATATGCTAACCTGTGTGTGTGGATATATGCTAACCTGTGTGTGTGGATATATGCTAACCTGTGTGTGTGTGGATATATGCTAACCTGTGTGTGTATATGCTGTGTGTTCCTACAGTAAAGAACCGTGGCTGGAGCGTCTGTACCATAGCTGTCAGCGTCTGGAGAAGCGCGAGGGTGTCTCGTCAGGTCGTGAAGGGGGTGTGTGTGTCTCCGGTGCGGGTGGCGGTGTGTGTGTTCCGCGGGGTCTGCTGAAGACGGAGGCCGTGCTGTGGCAGTGGGCGGTGTGGGAGGCAGCGCAGTTCACAGTGTTGTCTAAACTCCGTACCCCGCTGGGACGGGCACAGGACACCTTCCAGACCATAGAGGGTACGGACTGTTACACACACACACACACACACACACTAAAACACACACGCACACTAAAACACACACACACGCACACTAAAACACACACGCACACTAAAACACACACACACGCACACACACACACACTAAAACACACACACACACACTAAAACACACACACACACACTAAACACACACACACACACACACTAAAACACACACACACACACACTAAAACACACACACACACACACACACACTAAATCACACACACACACTAAATCACACACACACTAAAACACACACTCAGTCCAGAGTTTTCCCCATTACTTTTTTTTAACATGTTGTTGAGAAGGTGGGGGAGGCCTGGAGAGGGGCTGTTCTTTGCATTTCTGAACCCCTGTAGCCCCCCCCTGTAACTCCAACCCCGGCTCTGCCCCTGTAACTCCAACCCCGTGCTCTGCCCCTGTAACTCCAACCCCGTAACTCTGCCCCCCCAGCTCTGCCCCTGTAGCTCTGCCCCTGTAGCTCTGCCCCTGTAGCTCTGCCCCTGTAGCTCTGCCCCTGTAACTCTGCCCCCCCATGCTCTGCCCCTGGCTCTGCCCCCGTAGCTCTGCCCCCCCATAGCTCTGCACCTGTAGCCTGCCCCGTAACTCCAACCCCGTAGCTCCGCCCCCGTAGCTCTGCCCCTGTAGCTCTGCCCCCGTAGCCCCGCCCCTGTAACTCCAACCCCCATGTCTCCCCTGTAGCTCTGCCCCTGTAGCTCTGCCCCTGTAACTCCAACCCCGTAGCTCTGCCCCTGTAGCTCCAACCCCTGTAGCTCTGCCCCTGTAACTCCAACCCCGTAGCTCTGCACCTGTAACTCTGCACCTGTAGCTCTGCCCCTGTAGCTCTGCCCCTGTAACTCTGCCCCTGTAGCTCTGCCCCTGTAACTCCAACCCCCGTAGCTCTGCCCCCGTAGCTCTGCCCCTGTAACTCCAACCCCTGTAGCTCTGCCCCTGTAGCTCTGCCCCTGTAACTCCAACCCCCGTAGCTCTGCCCTGTAGCTCTGCACCTGTAGCTCCGTCCCCCAGCTCTGCCCCTGTAGCTCTGCCCCTGTAACCCAACCCCTGTAGCCCCGCCCCGTAACTCCGCCCCTGTAGCCCCGCCCCGGTAACTCCAACCCCGTAGCTCCTCCCCCTGTAACTCCGATGTCCTGCCAGTCAGACCCCTTAAACCAGGGGTGTAAAACTCATTTTCTCTGTGAGCTAACCCCCTAACCCTAACCCAGCAAGTTCCGGAGGGCCGCACTGAAAATGTTATTTCTTTCACTGTCAAAATGGTTTTGGAAATTTCCGATGCTCCCCCACTGTCTAGCTTTCGTGTCGGTGATAAGTCTGTTAGCCAGCTGGACACAGTCATGAAACTGTACCAAATGCAGGCCCATTATCATTTCTACACAGTTTCCATTTGGTTTGAGTCATTTGAAAGTATATTGCCCCCCCATTCCATCCTATACACATTCTGGATTTACATGTTGCCTCTTTTTCAAGAACATATCCTTCCTCTCTCCTCCCCTCCCCTCCCTCCCCCTCCTCCTCTCCTCCCCTCGGTCCTCTCTCCTCCCCCCCTCTCTCCTCCCCTCGCTCACTCTCCTCTCGCTCCCCTCCTCCTCTCTCCTCCCCTCGCTCCTCCTCTCACCTCCTCTCTCCCCCTCGTCTCCTCTCTCCTCCTCTCCCCTCCCCTCTCCCTCCATCCTCCCTCTCACCTCTCCCCCCTCCCCTCTCCCTCTCCCCCTCCTCCTCTCCTGTAACTCCCCCCTCCCTCTCTCCTCTGGTCATCTGTAACTGACCCCCCCTCCTCTCCAGGTATCATCCGCAGCCTGGCGGCCCACAGTCTGAACACTGAACAGGAGCTCAGCCAATGGAGCTGACGGCCACAGACGACGGTCACCATAGCAACCAGCTGCGTCTGGCGCTGCTCCTGCAGTTCCTGGAAAACCTGGAGAAACTGATGTCAACGCCTACGAGGGCTGTGCCAACGCCCTGACCGCTCCGCCAAGGTACACACCTACACACACACACACACACACACCCACCACACACACCTCTGGTCACACACCTACACACACACCCACACACACCTACACACACACACTGTACACTGACACCTACCACACACACCTCTCCTCACACCTGTACACTGACCCCCTACACACACACCTCTGGTCACCCCTACACACACACACCCACACACACGTCACACCTACACACACGCACACCTACACACACACACACCTACACACACGACACCTACACACACACACACCTACACACACGTACACCTACACCACGCACACCTACACACACGCACACCTACACACACGCACACCTACACACACTGTACACCTACACACACGCACACCTACACACACGCACACCTACACACACCTGTACCTACACACACCACACCTACACACACGCACACCTACACACACTGTACCTACACACACCACACCTACACACACGCACACCTACACACACTACACACACGTACACCTACACACCCACACCTCACACACTGTACACCTACACACACACTCTACACACACACACTGTACACACACATGTCACACTCTCACACACACACACACTTACACACACACACACACACACACACCTACTCCACACACACACACACCTACACACACACACATGTCACACACACACACACCTACACACACACACCTACACACACACACACACCTACACACACACACACCTACACACACACCACACCTACACACGCACACCTACACACCTCTGCACACCTACACACACACCTACACACACACACCTACACACACACACTACACACACACCCCCACACACACCTCTACACACACACCTACACACCTATACACACACACCTATACACACACACCCACACACACCTATACACACACACACCCCATGTCACCCCTACATACACCTACACTGTGAGATACTAATGTACAGCTCCTACGATGTCTCCAACGCCACCCAAGACGCGTGCACACACACACAGCCCCAAGTGGCCCCCAGCTCCTAATGTGAACTATGTTTTTCTCTCTCTCCTTCCCTCTGTATCCAGGGTATCAGAACATTCTTCTATACCAACCGTCAGACCTGCCAGGATTGGCTGAACTCGTATCCGCCTGGCCCTGATGAGGGTGGGGCTTCTGTCCGGCCAACCAGCAGTCACCGTGCGCCACGGCTTGGACCTGCTGACTGAGATCCAGAACAGCAGCACTCTGGTAACGGGAGGAGACGCACAGTCCCGGGCCTGTGTCCTAAACCACACCCTATTCCCCTATATAGTGCACTACTTTTGACCAGAGCCCCCATTGAACCTAGTGTACTTGACCACAAAAAGAAACACACTCAGCATTACTTGTTTTCAACCACAACCCCTTTACCTGAGTTACTAAATACATCACCTGTAACTGACCCCCATGTCTCCTCTCTGTAGGGTCCAGGTCTCCTCTCTGTAGGGTCCAGGTCTCTACTGGTCATCTGTAACTGGCCCCCATGTCTCCTCTCTGTAGGGTCCAGATCTCTTCTGGTCATCTGTAACTGACCCCCATGTCTCCTCTGGTCATCTGTAACTGGCCCCCATGTCATCCTGTAACTGTAGGGTCCATGTCTCCTCTCTGTAGGGTCCAGGTCTCTACTGGTCATCTGTAACTGGCCCCCATGTCTCCTCTGGTCATCTGTAACTGGCCCCCATGTCTCCTCCTCTGGGTCACCTGTCTCTGACTGGTCATCTGTCTGAGGGTATGCCATGTCTCCTCTGGTCATCTGTAACTGGCCCCCATGTCTCCTCTCTGTAGGGTCCAGATCACTACTGGTCATCTGTAACTGACCCCCATATCTCCTCTCTGTAGGGTCCAGGTCTCTACTGGTCTCCTGTAACTGGCCCCCATGTCTCCTCTCTGTAGGGTCCAGGTCTCTTCTGGTCATCTGTAACTGACCCCCATGTCTCCTCTGGTCATCTGTAACTGGCCCCCAGGTCTCCTCATCTGTAACTGTCCATAAAAGTCTCCTCTGTAGGGTCCAGGTCTCTACTGGTCATCTGTAACTGGCCCCCATGTCTCCTCTCTGTAGGGTCCAGGTCTCTACTGGTCATCTGTAACTGACCCCCATGTCTCCTCTGGTCATCTGTAACTGGCCCCCATGTCTCCTCTCTGTAGGGTCGAGATCACTACTGGTCATCTGTAACTGACCCCCATGTCTCCTCTCTGTAGGGTCCAGGTCTCTACTGGTCATCTGTAACTGACCCCCATGTCTCCTCTCTGTAGGGTCCAGGTCTCTACTGGTCATCTGTAACTGGCCCCCATGTCTCCTCTCTGTAGGGTCCAGAGTTGGAGTCTCCTCTGGTGATGCTGGTAGAGGCTCTGTGTGAGCTTCACTGTCCTGAGGCGATCCAGGGTTTAGCTGCCTGGAGTCTCACCAACACTGGCAAGAGTCTGGCTTGGGTCAGCTCTGTGGCACTACAGGCTGAGGGGCGGTAAGAAAAACACCCCTGTGTGTGTGTGTGTGTGTGTGTGTGTGTGTGTGTGTGTGTGTCAAGTGGAGGCCAAGCTTAGTGTATTTAAGGGGCAATTCTTGACGAATTTAACTAAATAAATGAATGCCTCATGATCTTAGTTCCCATCAGAACCTAAAATATAAGCTTGTTTTATGCAAATGTTTTGAAAGAAAAAATATAAAAAACACTATACAGCCTCACCATGGTTACAACTGGAATGTTGCTCTATGATGTCATGGCTGGTTACAACTGGAATGTTGCTCTATGATGTCATGGCTGGTTACAACTGGAATGTTGCCTATGATGTGATGGCTGGTTACAACTGGAATGTTGCTCTATGATGTCATGGCTGGTTACAACTGGAATGTTGCTCTATGATGTCATGGCTGGTTACAACTGGAATGTTGCTCTATGATGTCATGGCTGGTTACAACTGGAATGTTGCTCTATGATGTCATGGCTGGTTACAACTGGAATGTTGCTCTATGATGTCATGGCTGGTTACAACTGGAATGTTGCTCTATGATGTCATGGCTGGTTACAACTGGAATGTTGCTCTATGATGTCATGGCTGGTTACAACTGGAATGTTGCTCTATGATGTCATGGCTGGTTACAACTGGAATGTTGCTCTATGATGTCATGGCTGGTTACAACTGGAATGTTGCTCTATGATGTCATGGCTGGTTACAACTGGAATGTTGCTCAATGATGTCATGGCTGGTTACAACTGGAATGTTGCTCTATGATGTCATGGCTGGTTACAACTGGAATGTTGCTCTATGATGTCATGGCTGGTTACAACTGGAATGTTGCTCTATGATGTCATGGCTGGTTACAACTGGAATGTTGCTCTGATGTCATGGCTGGTTACAACTGGAATTTTGAGCCATGATGTCAATGATGGTCGGTCCTTAAATCCGAAGCTCTGTCTGTGAATTTGAGTGGTTACATTTCTCCAGTCCCTCAGCTTTCTACCCAGACAGGGCAGTGAGTACGCTTTATTGTTTCAACTGCTGAATGCCACTTTAAATGTAGTCAAGAAGCAGGTAGTACACACCTCTGTTGTCCATAGATGCTGTTAAATGGTATGTTCAGACCATATTATAACCTCTGTCATACCTCTGTCTGTCAAGACCATATAGTAACCCATACCTCTTCTGTCAAGACCATATAGTAGCCCATACCTCTCTCTGTCAAGACCATATAGTAACCCATACCTCTTCTCTGTCAAGACCATATAGTAGCCCATACCTCTTTCTCTGTCAAGACCATATAGTAGCCCATACCTCTCTCTCTGTCAAGACCATATAGTAACCCATACCTCTCTCTCTGTCAAGACCATATAGTAGCCCATACCTCTTTCTCTGTCAAGACCATATAGTAGCCCATACCTCTCTCTGTCAAGACCATATAGTAGCCCATACCTCTTTCTCTGTCAAGACCATATAGTAGCCCATACCTCTTTCTCTGTCAAGACCATATAGTAGCCCATACCTCTCTCTGTCAAGACCATATAGTAGCCCATACCTCTCTCTCTGTCAAGACCATATAGTAACCCATACCTCTCTCTGTCAAGACCATATAGTAGCCCATACCTCTCTCTGTCAAGACCATATAGTAACCATACCCTCTCTGTCAAGACCATATAGTAGTCCATACCTCTCTGTCAAGACCATATAGTAACCCATACCTCTCTCTCTCTAGGTTTGAGAAGGCTGCCGTGGAGTACCAGGAACAGCTGTGTGCCGTGACAGGGATGGACTGTTCCATTAAGTGCTTGGACCGCTCACTCCTCAAACTGGCCGGAGCCAACAGCTCTAACACAGCCAGCCCCAAACACAACGGCAACGGTGAGAGAAACACAGCTCTAACACAGCCAGCCCCAAACACACTGGCAACGGACACACACACACACACACCACACACCACACCCCAAACACACACCACACACACACACACACACACACACCACACACCACACCACACCACACCACACACACCAACCACACACACACACACCAACCACACACACACACACCAACCACACACACACACCAACCACACACACACACAACAACCACACACACACACAACAACCACACACACACACACAACAACCACACACACACACAACAACCACACACACACACAACAACCACACACACACCAACCACACCACACACACACCAGCCAGCCAGCCACAAACACACTGGCAATGGTGAGAATGCGGAATAGGGGGACATTTCAGAGGCAACCACTAGGTGATAATAACCAAGTCGTCCCCTCTCTCTCCCTCCTCCCCCTTTCCTCTCTTCTCCTTCCTCCTCTCTCCCCTCTCTTTCCCCTCCTCCTTTCCCCTCTTCTCCTCCCTCCCCTCCTCCTTTCTCTCTCTCTCCCCTCCTCCTTTCCTCTTTCTCCTTCCTCCCCCTCCTCTCTCTCTCCCCTCCTCCTTTCCTCTCTTCTCCTTCCTCCCCTCCTCTTCCTCTCTTCTACTTCCGCCCCTCCTCTCTCTCCTCCTCCCCCCCTCCCCTCTCTTTCTCCTTCAGGTGACGGCAGGAAGACGGTTCTCCTCAAGTCCAACGAGTGTTCCTCCGAGGTGCTCAACCTCCTTGCCAATAAGGCATGCCAGTGCTATGTGGCCCTCGGCGATTGGTCCTCGGCGCAGGAGTGGCAGGCCAGCGTGCAGGCCCTCAAGAAGAACCCCGCCGCAGCGAGCGTGCACCTGAAGACAGACTTCAACTACGTACGGGCACTGAGCTGCTTCGAGGACGGAGACTTCCCAGAATGCCGTGCTCAGCTGGAGCTCCTGGCGGGGAGAGACGACTACGGCCTGCTCAACTCCGTCTCTACTGGCTCCAAGGATAAACTAGGTAGGAGAGAGGGAGGACTAAGGCCTGGTCAACTCCACCACCACCTGCTCCAAGAATAAACTAGGTAGGAGGGAGAGAGGGAGGACTAAGGCCTGGTCAACTCCACCTGCTCCAAGGATAAACTAGGTAGGAGGGAGAGAGGGAGGACTAAGGCCAACCTCCACCTGAAGAATAAACTAGGTAGGAGGGAGAGAGGGAGGACTAAGGACTGGTCGACTCCACCTCCACCTGCTCCAAGAATAAACTAGGTAGGAGGAGAGAGGGAGGACTAAGGCCTGGTCAACTCCACCTCTACTGGCTCCAAGAATAAACTAGGTAGGAGGGAGAGAGAGGACTAAGGCCTGGTCAACTCCACCTGCTCCAAGAATAAACTAGGTAGGAGGGAGAGAGTGAGGACTAAGGCCTGGTCAACTCCACCTGCTCCAAGAATAAACTAGGTAGGAGGGAGAACTCCAAGCTCCAAGAATAAACTAGGTAGGAGGGAGAGAGGGAGGACTAAGGCCTGGTCAACTCCACCTCTACTGGCTCCAAGAATAAACTAGGTAGGAGGGAGAGAGGGAGGACTAAGGCCTGGTCAACTCCACCTGCTCCAAGAATAAACTAGGTAGGAGGGAGAGAGGGAGGACTAAGGCCTGGTCAACTCCACCTGCTCCAAGAATAAACTAGGTAGGAGGGAGAGAGGGACTAAGGCCTGGTCAACTCCACCTGCTCCAAGAATAAACTAGGTAGGAGGGAGAGAGGGAGGACTAAGGCCTGGTCAACTCCACCTGCTCTAAGAATAAACTAGGTAGGAGAGAGAGGGAGACTAAGGCCTGGTCAACTCCACCTGCTCCAAGAATAAACTAGGTAGGAGGGAGAGAGGAGACTAAGGCCTGGTCAACTCCACCTGCTCCAAGAATAATCTAGGTAGGAGGGAGAGAGGGAGGACTAAGGCCTGGTCGACTCCACCTGCTCCAATAAAAACTAGGTAGGAGGGAGAGAGGGAGGACTAAGGCCTGGTCAACTCCACCTGCTCCAAGAATAAACTAGGTAGGAGGGAGAGAGGAGGACTAAGGCCTGGTCAACTCCACCTGCTCCAAGAATAAACTAGGTAGGAGGGAGAGAGGAGGACTAAGGCCTGGTCAACCTCCACCTGCTCCAAGAATAAACTAGGTAGGAGGGAGAGAGGGAGGACTAAGGCCTGGTCAACTCCACCTGCTCTAAGAATAAACTAGGTAGGAGGGAGAGAGGTAGGACTAAGGCCTGGTCAACTCCACCTGCTCCAAGAATAAACTAGGTAGGAGAGAGAGGACTAAGGCCTGGTCAACTCCACCTGCTCCAAGAATAAACTAGGTAGGAGGGAGAGAGGGAGGACTAAGGCCTGGTCAACTCCACCTGCTCCAAGAATAAACTAGGTAGGAGGGAGAGAGGGAGGACTAAGGCCTGGTCGACTCCACCTGCTCCAAGAAAAACTAGGTAGGAGGGAGAGAGAGGACTAAGGCCTGGTCAACTCCACCTGCTCTAAGAATAAACTAGGTAGGAGAGAGAGGACTAAGGCCTGGTCAACTCCACCTGCTCCAAGAATAAACTAGGTAGGAGAGAGAGAGGACTAAGGCCTGGTCAACTCCACCTGCTCCAAGAATAAACTAGGTAGGAGGGAGAGAGAGAGGACTAAGGCCTGGTCAACTCCACCTGCTCTAAGAATAAACTAGGTAGGAGGGAGAGGACTAAGGCCTGGTCAACTCCACCTGCTCCAAGAATAAACTAGGTAGGAGGGAGAGAGAGAGGACTAAGGCCTGGTCAACTCCACCTGCTCCAAGAATAAACTAGGTAGGAGGGAGAGAGGACTAAGGCCTGGTCAACTCCACCTGCTCCAAGAATAAACTAGGTAGGAGGGAGAGAGGACTAAGGCCTGGTCAACTCCACCTGCTCCAAGAATAAACTAGGTAGGAGGGAGAGAGAGGACTAAGGCCTGGTCAACTCCACCTGCTCCAAGAATAAACTAGGTAGGAGGGAGAGAGAGGACTAAGGCCTGGTCAACTCCACCTGCTCCAAGAATAAACTAGGTAGGAGGGAGAGAGAGGACTAAGGCCTGGTCAACTCCACCTGCTCCAAGACTAAACTAGGTAGGAGGGAGAGAGGAGGACTAAGGCCTGGTCAACTCCACCTGCTCCAAGAATAAACTAGATAGGAGAGAGAGGACTAAGGCCTGGTCAACTCCACCTGCTCCAAGAATAAACTAGGTAGGAGGGAGAGAGAGGACTAAGGCCTGGTCAACTCCACCTGCTCCAAGAATAAACTAGGTAGGAGGGAGAGAGAGGACTAAGGCCTGGTCAACTCCACCTGCTCCAAGAATAAACTAGGTAGGAGAGGGAGGACTAAGGCCTGGTCAACTCCACCTGCTCCAAGAATAAAGTAGTTTGGAGGGTGTCTAAGACTGCCCCCTTCAGTTTTGACTCTAGACTCCTTAGAGGTGTGTGTCTTAATGGTGTGTGTTTTTCTAACGTGTGTGTGTGTGTGTAGACCTGAAGCGTCTCCTCCCGGCAGTGTTGAGTCCGGACCCCTCAGAACTGCAGAAGGCCATTGAGGTGCAGCTCCTGCGGAGCGCTGTGGCTGCCATGACAACGGCCAATCACGAGCAGGAACAGAAGGCCATGCCCACCTCGGAGTGAGTCTCTCATTGGATCTTGGAGATCACTTTTAGTTGAATCCTGTATTAATGTGTTAGTGCTGGGTAGGAACAAAAACATGCTGGATTGTGGAACACTTCATTGGGAAGATCTCAATCGCATACACCATACGTCTCCTTCTCAAAACCCCATTGGAGGAGGTGAGGGGGGCGGGGACCTCTGGCTTTGTCATCCAATGGGAGACGGAGGAGACGCCAGTATGTCATTGAGCTCTTCCATGATGTCTTCCACGTTCCATTTGGGTTGAGCTGAGTTCTGTTGGGACTGACTGCGGGCTCTGTCTGTGCTGCTCTATGGGCCCTGGTCAAAAGGAGTGCACTGTATAGGGAACCATTTGGGACAGACGATGTACACTCTCGTTCACTACTTCCCACCTGTCTAAGCGCTTCGGTAATTGGTGGAGACTTAGCGGGAGTTTCCACCTTGTTTCAGAACCCTGTCATTTCCTTTTTCGATCAGAGACAGGAAGTGAAGACACTGGGAGGAAGGAGAGGTAATAGCTTACGTCTTCTGTGTGTGTTGACAGAACCCTGGTCCGTTACCTGAAGCAGACGGGCCGTATCTCTCTGGGTCCCCTCCGCCTCTCCACCCTCACCCTCTCTGACGGCCTGCCCACTCTGGCCACCCTGCAGCTGTACTGCTGCTCTGCCCTGGAGAACACACTGAGCGGACAGGAGGTACACACACACACACACACACACACACACTCGCCACCCTGCAGCTGTACTGCTGCTCTGCCCTGGAGAACACACTGAGCGGACAGGAGGTACACACACACACACACACACACACACACACACACAGACCCTCGCCACCCTGCAGCTGTACTGCTGCTCTGCCCTGGAGAACACACTGAGCGGACAGGAGGTACACACACACACACACACACACACACACACACAGACCCTCGCCACCCTGCAGCTGTACTGCTGCTCTGCCCTGGAGAACACACTGAGCGGACAGGAGGTACACACACACACACACACACACACACACACACACACACACACACACACCACCCTGCAGCTGCATCTTCACTGCTGCTCTGCCCTGGAGAACACACTCAACGGAGGTACTCTCCATGACCACACACACATATGGACCCTGCAGCTGTACTCTCTGCCCAAAATCTCATTCCAAAATCACACATTAGTATTGAGTCACTAGATATTGGAACCCCCCTTCCTGCTATAACAGCTGCTCCACTCTTCTGGGAAGGCTTTCCACTAGATGTTGGAACATTGCTGCTATAACAGCCTCCACTCTTCTGGGAAGGCTTTCCACTAGATGTTGGAACATTGCTGCTATAACAGCCTCCACTCTTCTGGGAAGGCTTTCCACTAGATGTTGGAACATTGCTGCTATAACAGCCTCCACTCTTCTGGGAAGGCTTTCCACTAGATGTTGGAACATTGCTGCTATAACAGCCTCCACTCTTCTGGGAAGGCTTTCCACTAGATGTTGAAACATTGCTGCTATAACAGCCTCCACTCTTCTGGGAAGGCTTTCCACTAGATGTTGAAACATTGCTGCTATAACAGCCTCCACTCTTCTGGGAAGGCGTTCCACTAGATGTTGGAACATTGCTGCTATAACAGCCTCCACTCTTCTGGGAAGGCGTTCCACTAGATGTTGGAACATTGCTGCAATAACAGCCTCCACTCTTCTGGGAAGGCGTGTTGGAACCACTAGATGTGTTGGAACATTGCTGCAATAACAGGGGACTTGATGTTGGAACATTGCTGTGGGGACTTGCTTCCATACAGCCACAAGAGCATTAGTGAGGTTGGGTGACTAGGCCTGGCTCGCAGTCAGCGTTCCCAATTCATCCCAAAGGTGTTTGATGGGGTTGAGGTCAGGGCTCTGTGCAGGCCAGTCAAGTTCTTCCACACCGATCTCAACATACCATTTCTGTATGGACCTGGCTTTGTGTACGGGGGTATTGTCATGCTGAAACAGGAAAGGGCCTTCCCCAAACTGTTGCCACAAAGTTGGAAGCACAGAATCATCTAGAATGTGCTGTAGTGTTAAGATTTCCCTTCATTGGAACTAAGGGGCCTGAACCATGAAAAACAGCCCCAGACCATTATTCCTCCTCCACCAAACTTTACAGTTGGCACTATACATTGGGGAAGGTAGCGTTCTCCTGGCATCCGCCAAACCCAGAGTTGGCCTGCCAGATGGTGAAGTGTGATTCAGAGAATGTCTTTCCACTGCTCCAGAGTCCAGAGGCGGCGAGCTTCACACCACTCCAGCTGACGCTTGGCTTTGAGCACAGTGATCTGAGGCTTGGCTTTGAGCACAGTGATCTTAGGCTTGTATGTGCCTGCTCGGCCATGGAAACCCATTTCATGAAGCTCCCCGACGAACAGTTCTTGTGCTGATGTTGCTTCCAGAAGGCAGTTGGGAACTCAGCAGTGAGTGTTGCAACCGAGGACTGACGATTCTTAAGAGCTACGCGCTTCAGCACTCTGAGGTCCTGTTCTGTGAGCTTGTGTGGCCTACCACTTTGCGGCTGAGCCGTTGTTGCTCCTGGACGTTTCCACTTCACAATAACAGCACTCACAGTTGACCGGGGCAGCTCTAGCTGGGCAGACTGCCTTGTTGGAAAGGTGGCATCCTATGACGGTGCCACGTTGAAAGTCACTGAGCTCTTCAGTACGGGCCATTCTACTGCCAATGTTTGTCTATGGAGATTGCATGGCTTTGTGCTTGATTTTATACACCTGTTAGCAACGGGTGTGGCTGAAATAGCCAAATCCACAAATTTGAAGGGGTGTCCACACACTGCTGTGTGTGTGTGTGTGTGTCCACCCCCCCTAACCCTCTCCTCCTCTCCAGGACTGTCTGATCCCTCTGTACAGTGAAGCTCTCAGCACCTGTAAACAACAGGACGTCCAGCCGTGGCTCCACGCTCTGAGATACACCATCTACCAGAGACAGCTGCTGCTCAGGCTGAAAGGTGTGACCGTGTGTGTGTGTCTGTCTGTGTGTGTGTGTGTGTGTGTGTGTGTGTCCCTGTGTGTCTGTCTGTGTGTGTGTGTCTGTCTGTGTGTGTGTGTCTGTGTGTGTGTGTCCCTGTGTGTGTGTGTGTCCCTGTGTGTCCCTGTGTGTGTGTGTGTGTCTGTCTGTGTGTGTGTGTGTCTGTCTGTGTGTGTGTGTCTGTGTGTGTGTCCCTGTGTGTGTCCCTGTGTGTGTGTGTCTGTGTGTGTGTGTCCCTGTGTGTGTGTCCCTGTGTGTGTGTGTCCCTGTGTGTGTGTGTCTGTCCCTGTGTGTCCCTGTGTGTGTGTGTGTCCCTGTGTGTCCCTGTGTGTCCCTGTGTGTCCCTGTGTGTGTGTGTGTCCCTGTGTGTGTGTGTGTCTGTGTGTGTGTGTGTCCCTGTGTGTCCCTGTGTGTCCCTGTGTGTCCCTGTGTGTGTGTGTGTCTGTCCCTGTGTGTCCCTGTGTCCGTGTGTGTCCCTGTGTGTGTGTGTCCCTGTGTGTCCCTGTGTGTCCTGTCTGTGTGTGTGTGTCCCTGTGTGTGTGTGTGTCTGTCTGTGTGTGTGTGTCTGTCTGTGTGTGTGTGTCCCTGTGTGTGTGCATCTGTGTGTGTGTGTCCCTGTGTGTGTGTGTGTGTCCCTGTGTGTGTGTGTGTGTCCCTGTGTGTGTCCCTGTGTGTGTGTGTGTGTCCCTGTGTGTGTGTCCCTGTGTGTGTGTCCTGTGTGTGTGTCCCTGTGTGTGTGTGTGTGTGTGTGTGTCTGTCTGTGTGTGTGTGTGTGTGTGTGTCTGTGTGTGTGTGTGTGTCTGTGTGTGTGTGTCCCTGTGTGTGTGTGTCCCTGTGTGTGTGTGTGTGTCCCTGTGTGTGTGTGTGTCCCTGTGTGTGTGTGTGTGTCCCTGTGTGTGTGTGTGTGTCCCTGTGTGTGTGTGTGTGTCCCTGTGTGTGTGTGTCCCTGTGTGTGTGTGTCCCTGTGTGTGTGTGTCCCTCTGTGAGGTCTGTTTCTGCTCTCTTAAACGCTGTCTGTGTGTGTGTGTCCCTGTGTCTTGTATATGTGTGTGTGTCTGTGTGTGTGTGTGTCTGTCTGTGTGTGTGTCGTGTGTGTGTGTGTCCCTGTGTGTGTGTGTGTGTCTGTATGTGTGTGTGTGTCTGTGTGTGTCTGTGTGTGTCTGTGTGTGTGTGTGTGTGTCTGTGTGTGTGTGTGTCTGTGTGTGTGTGTCCCTCTGTGAGTTGTTTCTGCTCTCTTAAACACTGTGCTTTATATCTCGCTGTATTTGTGTGTGTGTGTGTGTGTGTGTCCCTGTGTGTGTGTGTGTGTTGTGTCCCATCGCTGTGTCTTTGTCATGTGACTCACGTTAACCCCTCTCTCCCTGTGTTCCATTACCCAGGCTCCTCTGCTCCGCTGGATGGCCACCTGATGGAACTATGTCTGACGGCCGTCAAGTTCGCCCGGAAACAGGGAACATCGCCCTGGCAACGCGTCTGCTGGGCCAGTGCAGCGAGGAGGAAGAGGAGGAGGAAGGGTTGAGCCGTGCGTTCAGGCGGCTGTCACTAGCGGGTGCTGTGGGGAGAAGTGGGGACCTGAACTACAGATCGAGAAGGCTAAAGTCCTCTGCACCGCGGTGTGTGTGTGTGTGTCCCTGTGTGTGTGTGTGTGTGTGTCCCTGTGTGTGTGTGTGTGTGTCCCTGTGTGTGTGTGTGTGTGTCCCTGTGTGTGTGTGTGTGTCCCTGTGTGTGTGTGTGTCCTGTGTGTGTGTGTGTGTCCCTGTGTGTGTGTGTGTGTCCCTGTGTGTGTGTTTCCCTGTGTGTGTGTGTGTTTCCCTGTGTGTGTGTGTGTGTCCCTGTGTGTGTGTGTGTGTCCCTGTGTGTGTGTGTGTCCCTGTGTGTGTGTGTCCCTGTGTGTGTGTCCCTGTGTGTGTGTGTGTCCCTGTGTGTGTGTGTCCCTGTGTGTGTGTGTGTGTTTTGGCTTACTCGTCTTTCTCTTTATCCACTTATTCCTCCCCCAACTGTCTCTCATGCTCCACCTCTCTCCTCCTCTCCTTCCCTCTCCCCGTCTCCCCTCCAGGTCAGTCCCTGGCAGCCATGGAGATGTTGAGCTCCTGTGCTCTGTCTTTCTGTCGCTCAGGGAAGTGTGAGCGAGCGGCCTGTCGCTCCGTCCTCACTCTGTGTAAGTAGTGGTTCCAGTGTGTCACAAATGGCCCCCTAATTCCCTACGTAGGGGCTCTTATTGGGGGGATAGAGTGCCATTTGAGATGCAAGGCGTACCAGGGTTGGTACCAGTCTCCTGTGCATGCTGGGTAATGGCTGATGCTCTGTTCCAACCGTCTGTGTCTGTAGGTAAGTGGCTGCTGGCGGACTGGAAGGACATGACCCCTCAGCTCAAACAGGTGGTGAAGAGGTCAGGGGTCCGCACCCCAGGGTCGCCGCCTTGCCCCCATCAGCCGGAACATCACAGCCCTGCTGGAGCTACCCCTAGAGGACCAGGGCATGCCCCGAATCACAGCTGAGACCACAGGTAGGACACCCCCTCTAACCCCTCTCTTCCTCCAGTCTGTACCCTAACCCCTACACCCTAACCCCTCTCTCTCTGCCTCCATAGTGAGTGTGGGTGTAGGAGAACCAGACTTGGTCCTGGGGCAGCTCTACCAGTCTGTACCCTAACCCCTACACCCTAACCCCTCTCTTCCTCCAGTCTGTACCCTAACCCCTACACCCTAACCCCTCTCTCTCTCTGCCTCCATAGTGAGTGTGGGTGTAGGAAAACCGGACTTGATCCCAGAGCAGCTCTACCAGTCTGTACCCTAACCCCTACACCCTAACCCCTCTTCCTCCAGTCTGTACCCCCCTACACCCTAACCCCTCTCTCTCTGCCTCCATAGTGAGTGTGGGTGTAGGAGAACCAGACTTGGTCCTGGGGCAGCTCTACCAGTCTGTACCCTAACCCCTACACCCTAACCCTCTCTCTCTGCCTCCATAGTGAGTGTGGGTGTAGGAGAACCAGACATGGTCCTGGGGCAGCTCTACCAGTCTGTACCCTAACCCCTACACCCTAACCCCTCTCTCTGCCTCCATAGTGAGTGTGGGTGTAGGAGAACCAGACTTGGTCCTGGGGCAGCTCTACCAGTCTGTACCCTAACCCCTACACCCTAACCCCTCTCTCTCTCTGCCTCCATAGTGAGTGTGGGTGTAGGAGAACCAGACTTGGTCCTGGGGCAGCTCTACCAGTCTGTACCCTAACCCCTACACCCTAACCCCTCTCTCTCTCTGCCTCCATAGTGAGTGTGGGTGTAGGAGAACCAGACTAGGTCCTGGGGCAGCTCTACCAGTCTGTACCCTAACCCCTACACCCTAACCCCTCTCTCTCTGCCTCCATAGTGAGTGTGGGTGTAGGAGAACCAGACTTGGTCCTGGGGCAGCTCTACCAGTCTGTACCCTAACCCCTACACCCTAACCCCTCTCTCTCTGCCTCCATAGTGAGTGTGGGTGTAGGAGAACCAGACTTGGTCCTGGGGCAGCTCTACCAGTCTGTACCCTAACCCCTACACCCTCCCCTCTCTCTGCCTCCATAGTGAGTGTGGGTGTAGGAGAACCAGACTTGGTCCTGGGGCAGCTCTACCAGTCTGTACCTAACCCCTACACCCTAACCCCTCTCTCTCTCTGCCTCCATAGTGAGTGTGGGTGTGGGAGAACCAGACTTGGTCCTGGGGCAGCTCTACCAGTCTGTACCCTAACCCCTACACCCTAACCCCTCTCTCTGCCTCCATAGTGAGTGTGTGTGTAGGAGAACCAGACTTGGTCCTGGGGCAGCTCTACCAGTCTGTACCCTAACCCTACACCCTAACCCCTCTCTCTGCCTCCATAGTGAGTGTGGGTGTAGAGAACAGACTTGGTCCTGTGGCAGCTCTACTCAGTTGTCCACCAGTCAGGCTCCGGAGGTGGCCAAGTCCTGGGCGGCTCTCGCCAGCTGGGCCTATCGTTGGGGACGGAAGGTGGTCGACAACGCCAGGTACATATTCTGACGTTGTTGTCACTCAGCAGGTTATCGTGAAACACACATAATACAGACGTGGTGCGTTCTGTGGTAGAAGCTGATAACGTGGTGTGCGTTCTGTGTAGAAGCTGGTAACATGGCGGGTGCGTTCTGTGGTAGAAGCTGATGACGTGGTGCGTTCTGTGGTAGAAGCCAATAACATGACGTGGTGCTTCTGTGGTAGAAGCCGATAACATAACGTGATCGTTCTGTGGTAGAAGCTGATAACGTGGTGCGTTCTGTGGTAGAAGCCGATAACATGGCGTGGTGCGTTCTGTGGTAGAAGCTGGTAACATGACGTGGTGCGTTCTGTGGTAGAAGCTGGTAACATGGCGTGGTGCGTTCTGTGGTAGAAGCTGATGACGTAACGTGCGTTCTGTGGTAGAAGCTGATAACATGACGTGTATGCCGTTCTGTGGTAGAAGCCCGATAACATAACGTTGTATGTTCTGTGGTAGAAGCTGATAACGTAGTGCGTTCTGTGGTAGAAGCCGATAACATGGCGTAGATGCGTTCTGTGGTAGAAGCTGATAACATTAGTGGTTTGCGTTCTGTGGTAGAAGCTGATAACATGACGTGGTGCGTTCTGTGGTAGAAGCTGATAACATGGCGTGGTGCGTTCTGTGGTAGAAGCCCGATAACATGGCGTGGTGCGTTCTGTGGTAGAAGCGGATAACATGGCGTGGTGCGTTCTGTGGTAGAAGCTGATGACGTGGTGCGTTCTGTGGTAGAAGCTGATGACGTGGTGCGTTCTGTGGTAGAAGCTGATAACGTGGTGCGTTCTGTGGTAGCAGCTGATGACGTGGTGCGTTCTGTGGTAGAAGCTGATAACATGACGTGGTGCGTTCTGTGGTAGAAGCGATAACATGGCGTGGTGCGTTCTGTGGTAGAAGCCGTTGCTGATTTAAACGTTACTTTTAAATTCTTATGCAATGTTGACATTCCTCTTCCCATCTCCCTCTCCTTTCTCCTCTCTTTCCGTCTCCCTCTCCTTTCTCCTCTCTCTTCCCATCTCCCTCTCCTTTCCCCTCTCTCTTCCCATCTCCCTCTCCTTTCTCCTCTCCTTCCCATCTCCCTCTCCTTTCTCCTCTCTCCTCTTCCCATCTCCCTCTCCTTTCTCCTCTCTCTCTTCCCATCTCCCTCTCCTTTCTCCTCTCTCTCTCCCATCTCTCTCTCCTTCTCCTCTCTCTCCTCCCATCTCCCTCTCCTTTCTCCTCTCTCTCTTCCCATCTCCCTCTCCTTTCTCCTCTCTCTTCCCATCTCCCTCTCCTTTCTCCTCTCTCTCCTCCCATCTCTCTCTCCTTTCTCCTCTCTCTTCCCATCTCCCTCTCCTTTCTCCTCTCTCTCCTCCCATCTCTCTCTCCTTTCTCCTCTCTCTCTTCCCATCTCCCTCTCCTTTCTCCTCTCTCTTCCCACCTCCCTCTCCTTTCTCCTCTCTCCTCTTCCCATCTCCCTCTCCTTTCTCCTCTCTCTTCCCATCTCCCTCTCCTTTCTCCTCTCTCCCATCTCTCCTTTCTCCTCTTCCCACTTCTCCTTTCTCTCTCTTCCTCCCATCTCTCTCTCCTTTCTCCCTCTCCTCCCCCCATCTCTCTCCTTTCTCCTCTCTCTCTTCCCATCTCCCTCTCCTTTCTCCTCTCTCTCCATCTCTCTCTCCTTTCTCCTCTCTCTCTTTACATCTCCCTCTCCCCTCCTCTCTCTCCTCCCATCTCTCCTTTCTCCTCTCTCTCCTCCCATCCCTCTCTCCTTTTCTCCTCTCCTTTCTCCTCTCTCTCCTTTCTCCTCTCTCTCCTCCATCCCTCTCCTTTCTCCTCTCTCCTTCCCATCTCTCTCTCCTTTCCCCATCTCTCTCCTTCCCATCTCTCCTCCTTTCCCATCTCTCTCTCCTTTCCCATCTCTCTCTCCTTTCCCATCTCTCTCTCCTTTCCCCATCTCTCTCCTTTCCCATCTCTCTCTCCTTTCCCATCTCTCTCTCCTTTCCCATCTCTCTCCTTTCCCATCTCTCTCCTTTCCCATCTCTCTCCTTTCCCATCTCTCTCTCCTTTCCCATCTCTCTCTCCTTTCCATCTCTCTCTCCCCCATCTCTCTCTCTCCTTTCCCATCTCTCTCT